>NC_034613.1:13186866-13190368 GCF_900095145.1 Mus pahari | reverse complement strand
GGAAAGGAAAGGAAAGGAAAGGAAAGGAAAGGAAAGGAAAGGAAAGGAGGAAATTAGGTGTCACCTTGGTCTATGGAGGCAAAGCCAGGAGCTGTCAAAAAGACCCAGACTTATTGATTCCAAAGAGGATCCTGAGCAGAACACTGTAGTAGACACTATATTTATTGGCAACAAACAAAAGAAAACTTGAAGATGCATTTTTTTCAATTGAGGCTCCCTCCTCTCTGATGACTTTAATTACTGTCAAGTTGGCATAAAACTATTCAGCACACCCTTATACCCCATGAGACCAGAGATAGGTCAGGGGCTAACCTTAAGAAATTAGCCACATTCTCTTCTATGTTTGTGAGGAAACAGTGTTTGTGTGTGTGTGTGAGAGAGAGAGAGAGAGAGAGAGAGAGAGAGAGAGAGAGAGAGACAGAGACAGAGACAGAGACAGAGACAGAGACAGAGACAGAGACAGAAGCAGAGAGAGACAGAGAGACAGACACAGAGAGAGACAGAAGCACAGAAAGGGACAGAGACACAGATGGGGGAGACAGTGATATCAAAGAGAGACAAAGTTTACAGAGAAAAAGGAAACAGATGCTCTTGAGTCCTTTCGTGCTCATCAGTGAAGCCGACAGAATTCATTTGTGCAATATACATATATCAGAGTTGCTGACTATGTACATGCCAGTGACCAGTGTTCCTAGGAGTGTCTCTTAATTTCATCTCCCTTCCACGAAAATCAAAAATGGAACTTATGTGAAGAAGCCTGTCTGGTAGGAATCTTGAGCCTGGGAGAGAAGGCTGCTGAAAGCTGAGCTTAGCTGGGTGGGGCTGACACAATGACAAAGCAATTTGTGATGTGCCTACTGCTGCTGCTCCTGCTCCTCTTCTTGGGGCGTTCCCTCATCCTTAGATGCATTCCTCCCTCCCCATCATTGCTGGCTACAGCTTCTTTACAACCAGCTGCAGCCTGAACCTCTCAATTGGCAGCTCCTATTCAGATGCAACTGTCCACCCATAGCAGATGACACCCATGATCAAGGTGCTGCTTCATGGTAAAGGAGAGAACAGAGAGTCATTTTGGACCCTTGCAGACAGAAGTACCAAGAACTACACAGGCACTGGAACACACCACACAATGGGCACATGTCATATATTTACACTCTCTGAGATTCTTAGCCATTTACAGACCTCCATGCAGTTCAAAGTCTGTTATAATTGACACAACACCACTCATTTTCCACAGCTTTTACTGAAACATTTAGAGTAGTAATGTGGTGAGATACCATATTTTGGGACATGCCTACTCTCTGTGGCCTTTTGCAATGTCTTTACATATGTCCACAAATATTACACTAGACTTTATTGTTCACAAAGTATTGTCAATTAATTTTTACAAACTATTACAACTTAAAGTATTATGTGGTTTCTGTACCAGCACTGAAGGGGGAAAGGTTCAAGAGACCAACCTGGATGTGGTCCTCATATCTGAGATCTGAACACTGATGGATGTACCCTTCTGTATTTCTCCCCAGGGCAAAATACTTCAAAGGGAAGAAGATCCATGGAGAAATTGACATTAAAGTAGAGCAAGTAAGTTGAGGAGACACACTTGGAACTCCACTGTCTGAGCCAAAGACCAATTGTTCATGCTTACATGATGTGGGCAAATCACTGATTTTTTTGTCTTTTCCAGGCTGAATTCTCTGATCTCAATCTTGTGGCTCACGCCAATGGTGGATTCTCTGTGGACATGGAAGTTCTTAGGAATGGAGTCAAAGTTGTGAGGTAAGCATGAAAAAGGCATACTGGTACTATGGGGGAAAGTATAGGGCATTCCCTTAGAACTGAGAGAGAATCACTAACTCCCCCTTCAGTGAGCAAAATCTTAGGTGCAGAGAGAGCCAAAGAGCCTAGCAGACCACAAGGAAACTTCTCAATTAATTATTCATTCAACAAATATTTGTTAAGCATCTACTTCATTGTAGGTTCTATCCTCAGCACTTGACACCAACAGACGTTATCACCCACTGTATGCCAAGAAATCTTGTACATGCTGAGTGACCTAATGGTAAACAAAACAGAACAATCTCCCCACCCAAAATAAAGCTCTCTGCTATTGTTATTTGAGCAGATAGTGAGAAAATAGAAACAGGGAGGCAGAGGCAGGCAGATCTCAGTGAATCTGAGGCCAACATGGTCTACAGAGTGAGTTCCAGGTCAGCCAGGACTATACAGAAAAACCCTCTCTCAAAACAACAACAACAACAGGGGCTGGAGAAATAGCTCAGTGGCTGCTCTTCCAGAGGTCCTGAGTTCAATTCCCAGCAATGGTGGCTTACAACTGTAATGAGAGATGTAATGAGATATGATTCCTGCTTCTGGTGTGCATGAAAATAGAGCAGTCATATATATTAAATAAATAAATCTTTAAAAAATAACAATAACAAAAAAAAAGTGAAACCACAAAGGAGAACCCAGAACAGTAAAGCAGATGCAGGGCTTGTTGGAAGATAATGGGGTTTGCAGTTTGGAAAGAGTAACCTGGTAGCATAAGAAACAGTTGAGAAGGACCTGAAGAAAGTGAAAGAGAGATTCTTGTAGGTATGCTAGGGGAATATTGCAGGCAGAGGGAAGAGCTCACAGATACCCTGAGGCTGCAGTCTATTCTCAGCAACACACTTGGAGGACAACTGGGAGTCTGAGAGATTGAGACCAAGGAGACACCAGACCCACATGATAGAGTTGCAAGCTGAAGCCCAGCAGATAGGAAAGTAAAAAGAAGTCAATCATCAGATGGAGAAAGGTTGGAGACAATTCCCCAGGCAGAAGGATCAGTTTGTGTATATGGAGGGAGAGAGGAAAAAACCACTTTGCAATTTTCAGGACTTATGAAAACTTAGAAATTCAAAAGATTGGTAGGGAACTTCCTGGTTGGGGGAGGGGGGGTTGGGAGTGCTCACCACTTGTATCTATTGCCACCAACTCAGGTCTCTGAAGCCAGACTTTGTGCTGATCCGCCAGCATGCCTTCAGCATGGCACGTAATGGAGACTACCGAAGTTTGGTCATTGGACTGCAGTATGCTGGAATCCCCAGTGTAAACTCTCTGCATTCTGTCTACAACTTCTGTGACAAACCCTGGGTGGTAAGTTACAGGAAGAGTACTAATGCAGATAGAATTGTTCATATGTGCATGAGGGAATCTGGAGCCACTCTGTCTTTTCAGAAGTGAAGATTTTTAAAAGTTTAATATGCAAGTTAGCTTTGCATCACTAACAAATACATGACATAATCAACTCACAAAATGAAATGGTTTGTTTTACCTCAGTTTTTGAGGTTTCAATCCATGGTGTGTTGGCCCTGTAGCTGGGGGGTTGTAGCAAGGCAGAACATCATGGTGGAAGTGCAGTGGAGCAAAGTTACCTCTCTGTGGCCTGGAAGTAAAGGAGGGGAGGGAGGGAGAAGGAAAAGGAGGAGGGATGAAGGAGAAGGGATGAAAAAGGAGGAGG
>NC_034613.1:13163486-13186746 GCF_900095145.1 Mus pahari | reverse complement strand
AAGAAGAAGAAGAAGAAGAAGAAGAAAACAATCCCCTGTGAGAGTAACCCCCAGAAAACCTAAAACATCTAGGTAGGCCTCATCTCTTAAAGTTTCTACCACCTCCCAACATTACCACTCTGGGGAACAAATTTTTAAGACATGGACCTTGAGGATATTCCAAATCCAAATTAGCACTTGAGATAACAGTTTAGAGACTTACCTGAGGTAAGGAACTCACTGATTCATGTCTTCTGGTTCTCATAGTTTGCCCAGATGGTTCGACTACACAAGAAGCTTGGAACAGAGGAATTCCCTCTGATTGATCAGACTTTCTATCCTAATCACAAAGAGATGGTAAGCCTGGGAGAATGGAGTGGGAAAGATTCAGAACTACTGTAATGTTACCATGGCTGGTACCTGAGTATTATACACAAGTTCTCAACCTGTGTATCACAACCCTTTCATAGGGATTGAATATCAGATATTTACATTGCAATTCATAACTGTAGCAAAATTAAAATTATGCAGTAGCAACAAAAATAAGTTTATAGTTGGGGGTCACCACAATGTGAGGAACGATATTAAAGGGCCATAGCATTAAGAAGGTTGAGAACTACTGGTGTAGAGAATTGAAGTCACTTTATAGTTGAGTCTATTATATAGCCTTTGTCCAAAATGCTTAGAAATCATAAATGCTTCAGATTTCAGAGTTTTCCTTTTGGATTTTGAAATATTTGTATATGTATAAGGTATTTTAAGCATGGAACTTGAATCTAAAGATTTATTTTATTTTGTATGTGTGGGTACTTTGCCTATATATGTACCATACTCACGTGGTGCCCGTGGAGGCCAAGAAAAGGTCAAATCTCCTGAAACTGGGGTTATAGACAGTGGTAAGCTGTCATGTAGGTGCTTTTGAGTACTACCTGAACCTGAACCCCAGTTCTCTGTAAGAGCTTTTAACCCCTGAACCACCTCTCCAGCCTGGGACCCAAGTCCAAACATGAAATTAATATGTTTCACATATGCTGTCTTAGTCAAGGTTTCTATTCCTGCACAAATATCATAACCAAAAAGCAAGTTGGGAAGGAAAGAATTTATTCAGCTTACACTTCCACCTTGCTGTGCATCACCAAAGGAAGTCAGGACTGGAACTCAAGCAGGTCAGGAAGTAGGAGCTCATGCACAGACCACGAAGGGATGTTACTTACTGGCTAGCTTCCCCTGGCTTGCTCAGTTTGCTTTCATATAGAACCCAGGACTTCCAGCCCAGGGATGGCACCACCCACAATGGACCCTCCCACCCTTGATCACTAATTGAGAAAATGCCTTGCAGCTGGATCTCATGGAGGCATTTCTTCAAGGGAGGCTCCTTTCTCTGTGATAACTCCAGCTTGTGTCAAGTTGAGACACAAACCAGCCAGTATATATGCCTTATTCACATATCTCCAACTTACTCTTTTATTTTATTTTATTTTATTTTATTTTATTTTATTTTATTTTATTTTTCGAGCCATGGTTACTCTGTGTAGCCCTGGCTGTCCTGGAACTCACTCTGTAGACCAGGCTGGCCTCGAACTCAGAAATCCACCTGTCTCTGCCTCCCAAGTGCTGGGATTAAAGGTGTGCACCACCATTGCCCGGCCTTACTCTTATACAGGATTTTTAGTAAGCCTATGTATTGACTGCTACCTGGAACATGAGGTCACATGTAGAACATGACACTTGTGGAGCACATAGTGGTGTTCAAAAGGTTTCAGCATTGGGAACATTTCAGATTCTAGATTTTTGATGAGGAATGTTCAACCAGGACCACAAATTTCCCAATAGTTACAAGTATGAATTAAGTTATTGATCCCAATATTTATCAAATCCTATTTTTATATTATTGACTCTTACCAGTATTAAATATGTATTTCTAGTGTGAATTAATGGAATTAACATAATGTATCAGATTGTGTTCCATGTAGAAAGCATATAATTATTGCTAACATTATGAAATAGTCATCCTGATGGAAATTTTACCCATATTTCAAACTCAGATTACCAATAAAAGTGTTCAGCAGTGGTATTATAAATTATTTACAAATAAAAAATTGAATTGTTTATTATCATAAAATATAATCATTACTACAAATGATCATGAATGCTACAAGTCATTGTAATTGATATATAACATAGATACCAATATTATAAATTAAATTAGAATTTTACTAGAAATCAAACAACCAGCCCAATATGGTGATGTGGGTCTATAATTCCAGCAATGAGTGGGTAGAGGCAGGAGGACTATAAGTTTGAGGCCAGCCTGGCTACATAGAAATCAAATAATCATTACTAGCATCATCAAAGAGTATAGGTAAACTATATCACAAATTATGCTTGCATACAAGTTAGAAGTGTCTGTTCTGAAGTATATTCAAATAGAAATTATCATTACTAATACTTGATGTATTAGATGTAACAACTAATACTATAGTTTATTGCATTTGTAGCAAACTAAGGTTACCAATATACATGATTAGTATTTATGCTAAGAAGAAATCAAATTGTTAATATTTCAGTGGCTATATAGATATTGATATTTAAATTATGGTTACTATAAACTATAAATGCTATGGTTATGAGTCAAATTTTAGTTACAAATAGAAATTGAATCATTGTTAGTAACTCCATCAAAGTTTACAACTAATTACTAATTTTTTTCCAATGCTGCAAGTTATATTTACTTATATAAATAAACATTACCAACTTTATGGCTTAAATTATAATTAAATATCAGTGATAATCTAGTATTATTGACTTTATTACCAATATTGCAAGTATTATGGTTGTTCATATAAATTTAAAATGTATGAATTAGGTTTATTTATAGATCA
The DNA here is from genome assembly GCF_900095145.1 of Mus pahari. Classification (NCBI taxonomy): domain Eukaryota; kingdom Metazoa; phylum Chordata; class Mammalia; order Rodentia; family Muridae; genus Mus; species Mus pahari. The sequence continues at coordinate 13,183,885 of NC_034613.1, read as the reverse complement.
AGGCATTAGCTTTGTTTTATTTGGTTTGATTTGATCTTTTGAGACAGGGTTTCTTTGTGTAAACCACCCAGCTGTCCCAGAACTTTCTTTGTAGACCATGTTGGCTTTGAACTCACAGAGATACATCTGCCTCTGTACCTTAGTTCTGGGACAAAGATATGCACTGCCATGCCCAGCCAAAACCATTAGGTCCAAGAAAATTCAATTTCCTCTCAAATTTACTTACCACAATTATTATTTATTCCTTATTCTTTGAGAACCAGTTCAGTACAGTGCCATTATGAGCATAGACTCCATAACTGGAATTTCTGCGTGGAAATTCTACCCCTACTATTTACTATTTACTAACACAAGAGAATTTAATTAAATGTCATGCAGCTCAGTTTATCCATCAGTAAAATGCAGGTGATAATATTTCTTGAATCATAAAGTTGGTGTGAGAATTAAATTACTGAATAAATGTAAAGTAGTTAAACTCCTCCACCTAGCATATCTTAACTGCTCATTGTGTAGGTAGAAGTTATCTTTCTATTCCTAGGTGATTGTTTTTATCGTGAAAGAGTGTTAGACTTTGTCAAATGCTTTTGCTGTTTTATTGACATGATCTTTGGCTTTTGCTCTTTATTCTATGAATATACAATATTACATCAATTGATTTTTCATGTAAGTTCATAGTTTCATAGATGTGTCTTGGTGTAAAATTTTGCATTACTGGGCTCACTTGGTCATAGCGCAAATCCACTGTGGAATTCTGATAGTATATTGTTAAAGATTATGGTGTCTGTATTTGTAAGGAGTACTGGCCTATAATTTTCTTTTCTAATGTAGTTTGGGTATCAGTACTATTTTTCTTACAAAAAAGCTTGACAATATTTGATTCCCTTCTATTTTTTATGGGGGAATTAATGTTATATCTTCTTTAAATATTTGGTGGGATTAATCAAGAAAACATCTAGTTGAAGGATTTTTCTGTATTTTATTTTATTATACTGTGTTACATAAGGCCATGTTCATGCAAGTATATATTGTATTTTGAGCAACACCCTCTCCCAAATCTGGCTACTCTCCCCTCCCTCTGCATCAGTCCTCCAGATAATTTTGATTCCATTTTCATGCCATTTGTATGTATGCAATTTTATGTATCTATTTAAAAATCTAGGACCCACAGAAAAAATGTGATATTTGCCTTTCTGAAACTAGCTTACTTCGCTTAATATAATTATCTCATTATATCCATTTTCCTGCAAAAGATATAACTTCATTTTCCTTTATGACTGAAAAATTGCATTGTGTATATAACCACATTTTACATGCTTCTGTTGAGGGATACCTTGTTAGTTTCACAGTTTAGCTATTGTGAAATGTTCTGTGATATCTTTGGGGTAATACTCAGTAGCTAGGTCTACTTATAGGTAGATTTAATTTAGTTTCCTGAAACATTATCATAAGACCCAAAACTCTAAAACTGTTAGAAAAAGTAGAAAAAAAACACTTCATGTTATTGGAGTAGGGAAGGACTTTCTAAATACAACTCTAGTCACTCAGGAAGTTAAAGTTAACAATTGAAAAATGAAACTTCATGAGTTAATCAAGACACAGCCGTCAGAATAGGAGAAAATATTTACTAGTTGACAAAGGATTGATATGTACAATATATAAAGAACTAAATAATCTAAATAGCAAAAACTCAAATAATCCAATCAGGCTAATGAAATAAGCAGACAGTTTTCAAAAGATAAAGTACAAGCCATCACCAGAAAAATGCAAATTAAAAATATTTTGAGATTTTATCTATGCTAATCATAATGGTAGTCATTAAGGAAACAAATAGGCTGGTCATGGTGGCACACACCTTTAATCCCAGCACTTGGGAGGCAGAAGCAGGCAGATTTCTGAGTTCGAGGCCAGCCTGGGCTACAGAGTGAGTTCCAGGACAGCCAGGGCTACACAGAGAAACCCTGTCTCAAAAAAAAAGAAAGAAAGAAAGAAAGAAAGAAAGAAAGAAAGAAAGAAAGAAAGAAAGAAAGAAAGAAGGAAAGAAAGAAGAGAGAGAAAGAGAGAAAGAGAAAGAGAAAGAGAAAGAGAAAGAGAAAAAGAAAAAGAAAAAGAAAAAGAAAAAGAAAAAGAAAAAGAAAAAGAAAAAGAAAAAAGAAAAAGAAAAAGAAAAAGAAAAAGAAAAAGAAAAAGAAAAAAAGAAACAAATAAAACCTTGGCTAGCCTGGCTAGTCTTGAACTCAATGCAAGAATTCTGCCTCAGCCTTCTAAGTGCTAGGATTACAGATATGAACTACCACATCCAGCTATTTGTATGGAAAAGATTCTAATTTAAGATTCTAATTCACTTACTATATATAGATCTATTCAGATTTTTCCTTTCCTCTAAAGTCAGGCCTCGAACTCAGAAGTCCATCTGCCTCTGCCTCCTGAGTACTGGGATTAAAGGCATGCACCACCACTGCCCGGCTAAAGTCAGTTTTAGAAGTTTGTGTTTTTATAGAAATTCATTCATTTCATTTAGTTTTGTAAATTTGTTATACCATAGTCCTGTCTTACAATCTTTATTTCCATAAGGTCAGTAGCAATGTGGCTTTTATTCTTTTTTTTTAAAGATTTATTTATTTATTATATGTAAGTACACTGTAGCTGTCTTCAGACACTCCAGAAGAGGGCTGTCAGATCTTGTTACGGATGGTTGTGAGCCACCATGTGGTTGCTGGGATTTGAACTCCAGACCTTGGNAAGAGCAGTCGGGTGTTCTTACCCACTGAGCCATCTCACCAGCTCCCGTGGCTTTTATTCTTGATGTTAGTAATTAAGAGTTTTATATCTTTTTCCTTTGTTTAAAAGCTTCTGGGCTGGTGAGATGGCTCAGTGGGTAAGAGCACCCAACTGCTCTTCCAAAGGTCCGGAGTTCAAATCCCAGCAACCACATGGTGGCTCACAACCACCCGTAACGAGATCTGACACCCTCTTCTAGAGTGTCTGAAGACACCTACAGTGTACTTACATATAATAAATAAATAAATCTTTAAAAAAAATAAAAATAAAAAAATAAAAAAAAAAAGCTTCTAAACTTTCTGTATTATGTATTTCTGTTATCTTTTTTCATCACTTCTACTCTAATGCTTATTAATCCTGTTCTGCTTGCTTTGAATTTTGTTTTTTTCCTAATTTCTTAAGATGGAAGGAATTTCTTAAGATGATTGACTATTTTATCGTATTTGTTCATGTATTTTTATTTATGTATTTATTTATTTGAAGGCTTTTCTGTGCAGTCCTGACTGGCCTAGAACTCACTCTGTGAACCAAGCTGGCTTCAAACTCACAGATATCCACCTACCTCTGTTAGGATTAAAACACTGGGCCCTTGCCACCTGGCTTTATTTTATTTTTAATAATTTTTAAAATGAAGATGTATTTGTGCATGTGAATGCATGTGGCAGCACAGGCCAGAAGGCTTCAGATCTCCTACAGCTGAAGTTACAGGTAGTCGCCATCCACCTAATATAGGTGTTGGGATCTGAACTCTGGTCCTCTTTAAGAGCAGTACTTTCTCTTAACCACTAAACCATCTTTCCAGGCCAATTTCTAAAATATTTTAATTGTGTATATGAGGGGTGTCTATGGAGGGGATGGTATGTATTAAAAATAGGCTTTGAGAGCTGGGCACAGTGGTGCATACCTGTAATCCCAACACTAAGGAGGCAGCAGCAGGAAGATCTCTATGAGTTTGAGCAGTGCCACATAGGTTAAGAACTTGTCTCAAATAAAATAAAGATAATAAAATAAAAATAGACTGTGGTTAAAAAAAAAGACTGCATTAGATGACTTTGCCCAACTAAAATCTAATGTGTTTAAGAATATTGATAGTAAACTAAATTAATGCAAGGTAAGTTAAATATATTATATACACATTTTCCTTTGTAATACTGGAGACTGAGCCTGGGGCTTCACACATTCTAAGCAAGCATTCTGTCACATATGTCTTATAACTCAGAGTCACTCTTATACAATATTTTTGTAATCCCATGTTTTGCTTTTGTTAGGGTCCAAGAACTGCCAAAGAATGATACTCCAGACTCAACTAGTATGCAAAAACAAAGAGTGTTTATTCATCAGAATTTCCTACAGTGGTCTCCCCATTTGGGAATAGAGACCGAGGTGTGTGCTTTGCAAGATCAATTTAAAGCCTGTTAGGGGTATGGGTATTTTTGTGATTGGTTAGTGCTCTGGGGACTTTCCAAGGTAGCAAGGTGTCCTTGGATTGGCTGCCTGCAGCTGTGGTTGGCTGACCATGTGTTCCTGGATCCAGATTCTCATTTCTAGAAAACAGAAATTTAGGCCTAGTCTTCCAAACTGCCAGTTTTCAGCCTAACATGGAGTTAGCTTGGCTCTGGCTAACTCAGTCCTCTCACTTTATGTATTTTATTTATTTATTATATGTAAGTATACTGTAGCTATCTTCAGACACACCAGAAGAGGGAGTCAAATTTCGTTGCGGATGGTTGTGAGCCACCATGTGGTTGCTGGGATTTGAACTCAGAACCTTCGGAAGAGCAGTCAGTTGCTTTTACCGGCTGAGCCATCTCACCAGGCCCACTTTATGTATTTTGGAGCTCTGTTGTTACTGGCATATTTGTTATTTGTTGCATCTTCTTAATGAATTGATCTTATTATAAAATACCCTTATCTCTAATGACAATCTGCTTAAATGTCTGTTTTATCGAATATTTGTATAGCCATTCTATCTCTCTTTGTTATTATTTATATGGTAATTTTCCATCAATTTATGGGCTTCCTATATTTGTATTTAAATATAAAACATGTCTCTTGGGCTAGCAAGATGACTCTGCAGTTAAAAGTACTTGACACTAAGCCTGATGACCTGAGTTCAACCAGAATCTACATAGCAGTAGATAACCAACTTCCACAAGTTGTACCATGACCTCCACGTGGTGCACTGTAGCATGTGTACAGGTATCTGTGCACTCGCACACACACACTGAATAAATAAAAGGGTGTTTTGTTTTGTTTTGTTTTGTTTTGTTTTGTTTTGTTTTTGAAGACTTGTCCAGCTAGATGTGGTGGTATATACCCAGCACTCAGGAAGCAGAGGCAAGAGGAGCTTTGTAAATTTGAGACTAGCCTAGTCTCTACATAGCTCCAGGATAGTCAGGACTACATAGAGAGACTGTCTCAAAATAAACAAACAACAACAAAATAAAAGAAGAATGTTGTCCATACACACAAAAAATGTTAAAAATAAGTGAATGAATTAATAAAATTTGTCTCTTGTAGACAGCATATAGTTAGGTCATGTTTTATATTCCTTATGCCTTTTTAGAAAGATTTTATTTTTTTAAATTTTATACACATGAGCATTTGCCTGCATGTATGATGGTTGCCATGTTGGTGTTAGGAATTGAACCTGAGTCCTCTGCAAGAATAGTAAGTGCTCTTATCTGCTGAGCCATCTCTCTATCCCCTTCCTGCCTTTTAAATGGAGTGTTTATTTTCATTTAACTACTAGTAAGTTAGAATTTATGCTTGCAATTTTCCATCTTTTATTTCTTTTTTCTTTAAGACGGAGTGTCACTTTGTAGTCCAGGCTGGCGTTGAATTCACAGTGTAGCGCAAACAGACCTTAAACATAATCCTTCTGTCTTGGCCCGTAGGACTAAAAGCACACTTCACAGGATCTCACTATGTAGCCCTGGTAATCCTGGAAGTCACTATACTGAACAGGCTGGCCTTCAACTCAGAGATCTGCCTGCCTCTGCCTCCTGAGTGCTGAAATTAAAGGCATGATCCACCACATCCAGCAACTCTTTTATTCTTTTTTTAAAAAAGATTTATTTATTTTAATTTATATGACTACACTGTAACTGTTTTCAGACACACCAGAAGAGGGCATCAGATTCCATTACAGATGGTTGTGAGCCACCATGTGGTTGCTGGGAATTGAACTCAGGAGTTCTGGAAGAGCAGTCAGTGCTCTTAACCTCTGAGCCATCTCTCCAGCCCAACTCTTTTATTCTTTTTTTTTTTTTTAAGATTTATTTATTACATGTAAGTACACAGTAGCTGTCTTCAGACAATCCAGAAGAGGGAGTCAGATCTCGTTANNGATGGTTNTGAGNCACCATGTGGTTGCTGGGATTTGAACTCTGGACCTTCAGAAGAGCAGTCCGGTGCTCTTACCCACTGAGCCATCTCACCAGCCCGCAACTCTTTTATTCTTATGTTTACAATTTTGAGGGCTTTTTTTTCAATATTTGCTTTTTCAAACATATAGTTTTAGTATTTTTCCTGGGAATTATAAGTGATTTCTTAACTTATACAACTCTAACTGGAATTTAAGCAGCAGAGAAAGTGACAAATCAGAGAAAGATTTGACAGAATAGGATAGGCCCAACTCACGAGGAAGAGGAAAGGGAAGCTACTTAAGAGGTACTTCATCCCTCCTTAGAATGGGGAGCAAAACACCCATGGAAGGAGTTACAGAGACAAAGTTTGGAGCTGAGCCTGAAGGAAGGACCATCCATAGACTGCCCCACTGGGGATCAATCCCATAAACAACCACCAAACCCAGGCACTATTGCATATGCCAGCAAGATTTTGCTGACAGGACCCTGATATAGCTGTCTCCTGTGGAGATATGCCAAATATGACAAATATAGAAGTGGATGCTCACAGTCATCTATTGGATGGACCACAGGACCCCCAATGAAGGAGCTAGAGAAAGTACCTAAGGAACCCTATAGGAGGAACAGCAATATGAACTAACAAGTACCCCCCCCCCCGAGCTTGTGTCTCTAGTTGCATATATAGCAGAGGATGGCATAGTCGGTCTTGGGAAGATTATATGCCCCAGTACATGGGAATGCCAGGGCCAGGAAGCAGGAGTGGGTGGGTAGGTGAGCAGGGCAGGGGGGAGGATATAGGGGACTTTTGGGATAGTATTTGAAATGTAAATGAAGAAAATATCTAATAAAATTGTTTTTTAAAAAAAGAGAGAGCAGTGAAGAGAAAGGAAAGAAGGCAATTTTACTGAACAGTACAGAGACAGGTTGCAGAAAGAGAACAAGCTAGACACAGATAAAGACAGAACAAACCAGAGAATGAGAATGAGCCAGAATTTTAAAACAAATTGCCAGTGTTATTCTGAGGCCAAGCAAAGCAATTCAGGAGAAGCTAGAGAAGCCAGATTGAGTCAGGCAGCTTGAAGAGGCGTTTGAGCCCAAACAGCTTATTTGAACCAGCCAGCTAGAGCTCAGAAAGAGCTAAGAAGGAGTGAGCCCATTCAGCAGTCAGTTTCAGAGGCTGAAAACATTCTAGGCCTAGATTAGATTGTACAAAGGCTAGAGGCTTCCAGAACTAGGTCTAGGTCGGCATACAGAGGCAGTGAGCCTTGGAGACCACAGTTACATCAGGTGAATAAAAGTTACCTTTACACTTTATGATACTATTAGCATACAAATAACATCTTTGCCAATTGTGCACCAAAGACTATAAACATAATTATACCTTATATAGTTGCGTTTAAGTCAAGGAAGAAAGAAGTACATCAAACCAACAAAGCATTCATATCATTATTTGTATATACCTAGCAGAGACAGGCTAGGTAGAACATGCCTGGAATCCCAACATTTAGAGGTCACAACCACAGCTAAATAGAGTTCAAGGGGCTACAAGATACTATCTCAAATATATATATGTGTGTGTGTGTGTGTCTGTGTGTGTGTGTGTGTGTGTGTAGATATCTGTGTGCATATATGCATATATAAAACTTGTATGGTTACCATTAGTTGTTCTTTATTTCTTCATGAAGATTCAAGTTACTAGACAATTATTTCATTTGACTGTTTCTATAGGATAGATGTACTAATGATTAATCATTTCAGATTTTATCTGATAATATCTTTACTCTTCAATTTTGAAAGACAACATCCAAGTTTTTTTTAAGATTTATTTATTTATTTATTATGTCTAAGTACACTGTAGCTGTCTTCAGACATACCAGAAGAGACCGTCAGATCTCATTACGGATGGTTATGAGCCACCATGTGTTTGCTGGGATTTGAACACAGGATCTTTGGAAGAGCAGTCAGAGCTCTTAACCACCGATCCATCTCTCCAGGCCCAATATCCAAGTTTTATTTCTATTGCTATGATAAAATACCACCACAAAAAGCAATTTAGTGGAGAAAGAAGTTTATTTCCACTTACAATTCCAGGTTATAGTCCATCATAGCATCTAAGTCACAATGGCAGTGCTTGAAACAGCTAGTCACATCCATAATCAAAATAGAAAGAAATAAATGTATCCATGCTTAGTACTCAGCTAGCTTTCTCTACTCTTATACAGCCCAGGTCCCTAAACCAAAGAATGGTGCTGCCATGCCCACAGACCAGCCTGATCTAAGCAATTCCTCAGTGAGACTCTCTACCTAGATGATGCTAGATTGTGTCAAGTTGACAATTAAAACTATCAGGGATTGCATATAGGATAGAGAATTCTTGGTTTGTATAGGCCTTTCCTTTTAGCACTTTGTACTTGTTATTTCACTGCCTCCTGACTTCCAAAGTTCCAGCTGCTAATCTTAGTGAGAATCCTTTGTGCATGGTAAGTCATGTCTACTACTTTTAGACCTTTCTCTTTGACTTTCACAAGTTTGTTTGTAATGTGTCTAGTGAGTTCCAGGACAGCCAGGACTGCGCAAAGAAGCCCTGTTTTGAAAAACCAAAAAAAAAAAAAAAAAGAGGAATTTACTAATCTTGATTATCAAATATACCTTATTTATTAAGCATATGTTGTTACTTATCTAAATTTTCTAGCAGCTTGGTGTTGAATAGTTAGCATCTTAAATCAGCTTTTGTTAATCTGAATAGGCCTTTACAACCTTAAAATTTTTATCATCATATACAATATAGTCTAAACCAGAATTAAATCACATATATAGTATATTGTAGTAAATATAACCATAAATCTGCATCATCATATACAAGTCCATATCAATCCAAGATATTTGAGACTTATTGTTGCTTCCTTAGCCTAAAGTGATAAACAGATAAAAAGGACTGGTAAGTTTTACAAATGTTGCTTTATGCTCTGTGATCATCTTAAGGTGGTGAAGTCACATTGCGTATCCTCCTTAACCTTAGTAAAGAGAGTTGCCAGCCATGTGGCTGCTTATATCCTGATGAGGTCACCAGACAAGATGAAAGAGAGCCACATAGTTGCTATTTTAAAAATATCCATTTTCCTAACACACATACACTGTTTTAATGAGAGTTGAATTCAAGTCACTTATACTCAGAGTTGAATCCAAGTCACATCCATATGCATATAGACATGAATACAAGTTACATATATCCTAATTCAGAGCTGAATCACATATGTATAGATTTTATTATTATAAGCCTTTTGTTTCAAGTTTAAAGCTAAATTTTGTTGTAGATTTTATAGCATACCCAGTGAATTTGCAAATCCTGAGATAAGAGGTTACAGCATAATCTTATCAGATTTTTTTTTGAGAACAAAGTACAAAGAATCATAGAGATAGCGTGTTTTTAAGAGAGGGAAGTAGAAAAGTGTAGAACAAAGCAAAATATATAAGATATTTAGGGATCATTTTTCTGTGCAGTAGCACTTGTTAACAATTTGTGAGAATTTTAAAATTGAGTTTGCCAAACTTTTTATTTTTTTTTATTATTTATTTATTTATTTATTTATTTTTGCCATTGATCTGTACTAAGGCCAAGCTGCTGTAATAGAATCTGAGTTCAGGGAGAGAGAGTCAAAAAACTGAACACTATGCTAGTATGTTCCTAGAAACTCCAAGATGGAGCTGAGAGCTGATGCTGTGGGATTGCAGGCTGGAGCCAGAGATGAGCAAGAGAGAAAGGAGACATCCACATGAGTGCAGAAGGCTGCAAGAGCCAGAAAAGCATATAGGTGCCCACATGGAGGGCACAGCAGGTCAGAGCAAAGCAGCAACTGAAGGATTGAACTCTAGAATTGGAATCAAATTCACCAACAAACTGTACACACTTTAGGAGAGTTAGAGTGGTAGCTTTGTTTGCTACAGAGCGAATAGGTATGTGCTGGTGTGTGTGCCTGCAGCTGGCCCGCTCCATTGCTTTTTTTTTTTCTGCTCCTTTTAGTCCAGCTCCAGCTCCCACTTTGCAACAAACTTACAGATCCATCAACCATAACTTAAAGACAGGACTTTTACGTGTGTGGGGGAGGGTACCAGACACACACACACACACACACACACACACACACACACACACAAAACAGGGCCTGAGGTGAAAAAAAAAAGAAATAAGGAATGGGAAGTCTTTATTCCATTCTGATACCTTGTAATATTTGTTAGAATCCAAGATAATATTGGGATTTATGGTACCTTTAGGTGTCCATATTTGTATTGATTACCTAAGGGGTATTAAGACCAAATTCAACTTCAAAGGTAAATAAGTTTAGAGGCCCTTAAGTCAAGTACTAAGTGGATAAGTCTAATGTTCTCCAAGAGGTATCTCATAGGGGAGGCAGTAGAGGAACTGAATGAAGAAGGCACAAGCCAAACAGTGGGTCATTACCTCACAATTGAGGGCATAGCCAGGGGTTTAGCCTGGATAAGCCCAAGGAGACACTCAGTACATGGTACCAAGACTTTTCAAATGAAACCAAAAGGTGAAAACTGAGCTAAAAAAATGAAGCCTCACCCAGGGGAAAGAGTCATAGGTGGGCACTTCCACTTCCAAGATTACCAGAGATTTGGGAAGCATTTAAGCCAAACGAGAGGATCACTCACCAGTTGCCAGTGATGGATGAAAGGCCAACCGATTGGTGGTCCAAAAGATGAATCTGTTGCAGGTGGAGCAAGTGGGTAGGGTTCCAGTATGGTTTAGACTGCTGGTAGTAGGGGTTGGGGAGTAGAGTAGGGTGGTACTGGGGGGGTGGTAAGTGCACAGGCCCCAGGAGAACCTACAGAGTCATCAGCACCCATGATAGGACTTAGCAGCAGTGTGTCTTGGCAGATGGAAGCCAAGAAATGTTGCAGCAGAGACTGTACCTCATAGTAGATCTCAGGCAAGAGGTTTATAGAGGGGTGTGAAAGCCATCAGAGTGGGCACATGAAAGAGAAAGAGGGGGGGGAGAGAGGGAGGGAGGGAGGGGGAGAGAGAGAAAGAGAGAGAGGCAGACAGAGAGAGGGGACCTTTTAAAGGGTTGGTGAGTAATAATGACATAGTTTAACTACTGGCACTGCGTTGCTGAAGGCAGGCAGGGGGAAGGGTTGATTTCTGACAGTCCCTGTGTTTATACCATGTTTTGTCATTTCTTTGCATAGCTCGTACATTTTTGTTGATACGGTTCATCTTAATCTTATGTGGCAACTCAGGAATAGTTTATTCCCCACCAACCCCAAATATATTTCTGTTGTGTTTTTAGTGACTTTCCTGAACTGATTGTTTAAAGTTTAAATTATTTATCATGTGCAGCCATGGAAACCTCTACTCCGTTAGTGAACCACTCTTTTTTAAAATTATTTTATTTAGGTTCCAACTGCTACCCTCCTCCCAATCCCCCCTCCCGCTCCTCCCCTTGCCTCTGGGAGGGTGGTCCACCCACCCCCCAACCCAACCCACCCCCACCCCTGCCACCAGACTGCCCCACTCCGTGGGGTCTCAAATCTCTCAAGGATTAGGTGCATCTTCTCCTGCTGAGTCCAGACCAGGCAGTCCTCTGCTGTATATGTGCTGGGGGTACCTGGTTGGTGAGTGAGCCACTCTTAATTGAACCCATTTTCTTTTTTTCTTTTGAGACAGAGTCTCACTGTGTAACCCCAACTTGACCTAAAAGCCATGCAATTCTCCTGTTTCAGCCTCCTGAGTGCTGGGATTACAGGTATATGGTAACACATCTGGCTAGATAATGTTTAGACATCAACACCTTGTTGATGAGCTTGTTGTGCATGTTATGGCATGCCTTTAATGCCCTGGCAGACTGTTTACAACTTTACTTCTGCTGTGTAGCGCTTCAAGGTCAGCCAGTTGTCATGGAATGGGGCTTTGGAAGAATTCCAGCCCTGTTCCATCTCATCCAGTGGTTGCTCTAATGTCAAAAGGCAAAATTACAACAATTTAAAAATTATTTTCTAAAAATTCTTCTCTCATAAAGTAGGTGTCAACTGTAGTTCCCCTCCCTCTGCTCCTACCAGCCCCTCCTCCTACCATCTCCTCTCCCCCCAGATCACTCTTCCTCTGTTTCCCTTCAGAAAAGAGCAGGCCTCCCAATTTAATGATTCTAATTAACTTTATTTTCAATTCTAAAAGCTGGCAACGCCCTATTCTGTGTAATATAATAAGTGTTCTAATGAGCTGAGCAAAGGAGATTAATTTTCTAGATATTAAAAACCAAGGAAAGCAGAAACAAAAGACAAAATCCTATTAGCCATTTCAAATTTACTCTCTTTACAAACTTGGAGTGGGGAGATAGAGCCATAGAAAAATTAGTGGTTAAGATGAAATTACTTCTTGTTAACTATTTTTCAAAATAGGCTCATGCTATGTAGCACAGCCTGGCCTCAAACTTGTTATATAGCAAAGGATGACTTGAACCTCTCATCTTTCTGTTGCCCACCTTCTGAGTGATAGGATTATAGGCATCTGTTACCATGCTCAATTTTATATAGTACTAGAGATCAGATCCAAGGTAAACACTGTACCACCTGAGCTACATCTTCAGCTCCATATTATCTTTTTTGTAAAGATTAAACAAACAAACAAACAAACAAAAAAACAGAGGCACCTTCCTTGGAATGCCAACTGAAAATTACCTGCTTGGAAATGTTGGTTGTCATTTCTCCTGACTTTTTGAAAAGTTGGATAGCACCTTCATTTTGGTTTAGTCATGAGAAACTTTGGGATTTTGATTATTTTCCCCTATTATCTGTTGGACCCTAGTGCAGGAACTCAGTCCAAAACAATTATCTCTTACAATCTTCATTTAATTTACTATACTTCATGAAATTGCTTTCTTGAATTATACATTTTTGGTCAGTTTATAGAGTGCAGAAAAGGGTCATTTTGATCATGTTTAATGGTGAATACCTATAATCACAACACTTGTGAAGTAGAGGCAGAAGTGTCAGGAATTCAAACTCATCTTGGTTACATATAATAAGTTCATAGCCAGCTTTGGCTACATGAAAGTATCTCCAGAAAAATTTTTAATTTTTAATTAATTTATTTTTTACACTCTATATTCCATTCCCCACCCCACCCCCAATCCACCCTCTGACTGCTCCATATCCCATACCTCCACTGTCTCCAAGTGGATGCCCCCATCCCCACCCCACCAGACCTCTAAACTCCCTGGGGCCTCCAGTCTCTTGAGGGTTAGGTACATCATCTCTGAATGAGCACATACCTGGCAGTCCTCTACTGTATATGTGTTGGGGGCCTCATATCAGCTGGTATATGCTGTCTGTTTGGTGATCCAGTGTTTAATAGATCTCAGGGGTCCAGGTTAATTAAGACTGCTGGTCTTCCTACAGGGCCACCCTCCTCTTCAGCATCTTTCAAACTTCCCTAATTCAACAACAGGAGTCAGCTGCTTCTGTCCATTGTCTGGGTGCAAATATCTGCATCTGACTCTTTCAGCTGTTTGGGTCTTTTGTAGGGCAGTCCTGCTAGGTCCCTTTTTGTGAGTGCTCCATAGCCTCAGTAATAGTGTCAGGCCTTGGGACCTCCCCTTGAGCTGGACCCCACTTTGGGCCTGTTGCTGGACCTTCTTTTCCTCAGCCTCCTCTCCTGCAATTCTTTCAGACAGGAACAATTATGTATCAGAGATGTGACTGTGGGATGGCAACCCCATCCCTCACTTGATGCCCTGTTGTCCTGCTGGAGGTGGGCTCTATAAGTTCTTTCTCCCTACTGTTGGGCATTTCATCTAAGGAATCATCCTTTTGATTCCTGAGAGTCTCTCACCTCCCAGGTCTCTGGTGCATTCTGGAGGGTCCCCCCAACCTCCTATTTCCTGAAGTTGCCTGTTTGCATTCTTTCTGTTGGCCCTCAGGGCTTCAGTGGTTTTCCTTCACCCAATAACAGATCAGGTTCCCCTCTCCCCACCACTCCTCCCCTGCTCCCACCCCCATCCACTTTCCCTCCCAGGTCCCTCCCTCCCTCCCCACTTGTGATTTCTTCCTTCTCTCTCCTAAGTGGAACTGAGGCATTCTCACTTGGGCACTTCAGCTTGTTGACTTTTTCGAGTTCTGTGAACTGTATTTTGGGTATTCTGTACTTTTTTTGGCTAATATCTACTTATTAGTGAGTATATACCATGCACATCCTTTTGGGGCTGAGTTACCTTACTCAAGATGATATTTTCTAGTTCCATCCATTTGCCTGAAAAACTTAGGGTGTCCTTGTTCTTAATAGCTGAGTAGTATTCCATTGTGTAAATGAACCACATTTTCTGTATTCATTCTTCTGTCGTGGGACATCTGGGTTTTTTTTCCAGCTTCTGGCTGTCACAAACAAGGCTGCTATGAACATTTTGGAGCACGTGCCCCTGTGGTACGGAGGGGCATCTTTTGGGTATATTCCCAAGAGTAGTATAGTTGGGTCTTCAGGTAGATCTATTTCAATCTTCCTGAGGAACCTCCAGATTGATTTCCAGAGTGGTTGTTCCAGTTTGCAATCACACCAGCAATGGAGGTTCCTCTTTCTCCACATCCTCTCCGACATGTGTTGTCACCTGAGGTTTTGATCTTAGCCATTCTGATTGGTGTAAGGTGGGATCTCAGAGTTGTTTTTTTTGTTTTGGTTTGGTTTTTTGGTTTTTGTTTGTTTGTTTGTTTTCAAGACAGGGTTTCTCTGTGTTCCCCTGGCTGTCCTGGAACTCAATTTATATACCAGAACTCAGAAATCCTCTTGCCTCTGCCTCTCAAGTGCTGGGATTAAAGGCATGTGCCACCACTCCCCAGCATCAGGGTCGTTTTGATTTGTATTTTTCTGATCACTAAGGACTTTGAACATTTCTTTAGGTGCTTTTCAGACATTCAAGATTCTTCAGTTGTGAATTCTTGGTTTAGTTCTATACCCCCCCCCCTTTTTATTGGGCTGTGTGGTTGTTTTGGTGATTAACTTCTCGAGTTCTTTATATATTTTGGATATTAACCCTCTATCGGATGTGGGGTTAGTGAAGATTTTTTTCCCAATCTGTAGGTTGCCAATTTGTCTTATTGACTATGTCCTTTGCCTTATAGAAGCTTCCCAGTTTCATGAGGTCCCATTTATCAATTCTTGATCTTAGAGCATGAGCCATTGGAGTTCTGTATAGGAAATTTCCCCCTGTGCCAATGAGTTCAAGGCTCTTTCCCATTTTCTCTTCTATTAGATTCAGTGTATCTGCTTTTATGTTGAGGTCCTTGATCTACTTGGACTTGAGCTTTGTACAAGGTGACAAATATGGGTATATTTTCATTCTTCTACATACACACAGCCAGTTAGACCAGCACCATTTATTGAAGATGCTTTCTTTTTTCCATTGTATATTTTTGGCATCTTTGTCAAAGATCAAGTGACTGTAAGTGTGTGGTTTTATTTCTGGGTCTTCAATTCTATTCCATTGATCAACGTGTCTTTCTCTGTAACAATACCATGCAGTTTTTATCACTATTGCTCTGTAGTAAAGCTTGATGTCAGGAATGATGATTCCCCCAGCTGCTCTTTTATTGTTAAGAATTGTTTTCGCTATCCTGCATTGTTTGCCTTTCCAGATGGATTTGAGAATTGCTCTTTCCATGTCTTAGAAGAATTGTGTTGGGATTTTCATGGGAATTGCAGTGTATCTAGAGATTGCCTTTGGTAGGATTGCCAGTTTTACTATGTTAATTCTGCACATCCACAAGCATGGGGGTCTCTCCATTTTCTGAGATCTTCTTCGATTTCTATCTTGAGAGACTTGAAGTTATTGTCATAAAGGTCTTTCACTTGTTTGGTTAGATTTACCCCAAGTCATTAAAAACCTCCCAACCTCCGGGCATGGTGGCGCACACCTTTAATCCCAGCACTCGGGAGGCAGAGGCAGGCGGATTTCTGAGTTCGAGGCCAGCCTGGTCTACAAAGTGAGTTCCAGGACAGCCAGGGCTATACAGAGAAACCCTGTCTCGAAAAACAAACAAACAAACAAAAAAATCCACTAATGTAATCCACTATATAAACAAACTCAAAGAAAAAAATTCACATGATCATTTCCTTAGATGCAGAAAAAGCATTTGACAAAGTACAACACCCCTTCATGTTAAAAGTATTGATGAGATCAGGAATTCAAAGCCTATACCTAAACATATTAAAAACAATTTACTGCAAACCAACAGCCAATATCAAACTAAATGGAGACATACTTGAAGCAATCCCACTGAAATCGGGGACAAGACAAGGATACCCATTCTCCCCATATCTATTCAATATAGTACTCAAATTGTTAGCTAGAATAATAAAACAACAAAAAGAGATCAAGGGGATACAAATTGGTAAAGAAGAAATAAATGTATTTCTATTTGCAGATGATATGATAGTATACATAAGCAACCTCAAAAATCCTACCAGAGAGCTTCTCCAGCTGATAAACAACTTCAGCAAAGTTGCCGAATATGAAATAAACTCAAATAAATCAGTAGCCTTCCTTTATACAAAGGATAAGCAGGCTGAAAAAGAAATTAGGGAAACAACTCCCTTCACAATAGCCACAAATAATATAAAATATCTTAGAGTAACTCTAACCAAAAAATCTTATTAAATGTTTAGATTTTAAAATATGCTGATTTTATTTTATCTTTTTACATTTATTCCAAATAATAAAAAGTAAAAAATCCTGCCCATTATTTTTCTAAAGCATTTATAAAATTGATAGCATAAAATTAAACCATATACAATTTTACCCATGAATATCAATGCAAAAATCTTGAACTTTTAACTAATAAATATAAAATATAAAAATAACAAGAAAATATTAATTTTTAGACCCTTACCCATGTGACCTTCTATCAGCCTTGACACTGTACACTGTATTTTGGTCTTGTTTTATCTCTTTGCTTTATTGTTCCTTTGCCACTTTGTAATAATAATAATAATAATAAAATTAAGAAGAGCACTAATGGTGGTTCTAGAGGATTGTCTTAAGTTCCAGGTAAACCTTGTCTATATAGTGAGTTTCAGGACAACTTGGGCTATAGAGTGAAACTGTCTCTACAAACAAAACAACAACAAAAGATAGAAAGAAGGAAGATCAAGAGAGTTTCTAAGAACACAAGAATATTTCATTTAAATTAATATAGTACAATCACGCAGTATGTTGATAAATTTTAGGAGAAAATTCTGTTATTTCCTTAGTTACTTAGGAAACTTTTAGCAGTTTATCTTTTTTATTTTTTTATTTTTTTTGGTTTTGATTTTTCGAGACAGGGTTTCTCTGTATAGCCCTGGCTGTCCTGGAACTCACTTTGTGGACCAGGCTGGCCTCGACGAACTCAGAAATCTGCCTGCCTCTGCCTCCCGAGTGCTGGGATTAAAGGTGTGCGCCACCACGCCTGGCTGCAGTTTATCTTAATAAAAGCATTTAAAACAGAAATTAATTGGCAGTGCTTTATCATGATAAAATCTGCATATCTCAGTCCTGTGATTATCACCATAATAGACAACACTGAAGGCGTATTCAGTAAGAGTAGGAGCAAGGCAAAGGTGTTCACTGTCTCAGCTTCTTTTTGAAATTTTTATGGAAATGTTGAACTAATGCATTTAGATGTAATAAAAAACAACTATAGCCATAAAAATGGATAAGAGGACATTTGACAGCCAGGCATGGTGGCTGACGCCTTTAATCCCAGCACTTGGGAGGTAGAGGCAGGTGGACTTCTGAGTTCGAAGCCTGCCTGGTTTACAGAGTGAGTTCCAGGACAGCCTGGACTACACAGAGAAACCCTGTCTTGAAAAAAAAAAAAAAGAGGACATTTGACAATCTTTATTTGGTCCAGGAATTTATCTTAGTAGCAGAGTACTTGCCTAACATGTATAAAACCCCAAATTTGCCAGACAGTGGTGGTGCATGCCTTTAATCCCAGCACTTGGGAGGCAGAGGCAGGTGGATTTCTGAGTTTGAGGCCAGCCTGGTCTACAGAGTGAGTTACAGGACAGCCATGGCTACACAAAGAAACCCTGGCTCAAAACAAACAAACAAACAAAACAGAACAGAACAACAACAACAACAACAAAAACAACCCAGATTTGATCCCCAAAATAATAAAATATCTGTGTAGATGATATGATGGCATACCTAGAAAACCCAAAAAGAACCAATTATAATGCTAAACTGGGCAATATGATAATGTAGTAGCAACATAGCAGAATGTATGATGAAAATCATTAGTTTTCTAATATACAAATAAAAATAGAAGATATATTAGAAAACAGCATTCACAGTAACAACAAAGATATTTTAAATACTTTAATAACTGGATTTAGTGGGTTATAAAAACAAACATGAAATTGGGAGAAAAATGTTAGGGACTATATTGGGGAAGTTAGAGGGAGAAATGGGAGATAGATCTGATCATATTTTATTATGTACCTATGGGAAATTTAAAGCATAAAGGGGAAAATACATGCAGATTTATGAGGAAATGATTAAAACATTCTTAGAGGATATAAAAAACATACTCAACTAAGCAAACTTTTTTGCTCCTTATTGTTGGCTAGTAAAAACTGATATCATTGAAAGGTAAGTTTATATACTCAGGTTTTTGATTTACTAAGAATATGACTTTCAAAAAATATACCTAAAAAGTTTTATCTAGAACTAGATGAGTTGATAGAAGTACACATAGGAGGGGCTGGTGAGATGGCTCAGTGGGTAAGAGCACCCGACTGCTCTTCCGAAGTCCTGGAGTTCAAATCCCAGCAACCACATGGTGGCTCATAACCAACCTTCCCTCTTCTGGAGTGTCTGAAAACAGCTACAGTGTACTTACACATAATAAAATAAATAAATTTTAAAAAAGAAGTACACATAGGAGAGTAAACACAAAAGAATGACCAAGAAAGCCCTGACAAAGACAAGTTCAGAGGACATATTGACTCTACCCAGTTACAGGGAATCTAATACCTCTGCTACCAAACACATCATAAGATTTTTATTATTTAAGTTGTATAATGCTTCACAGGTACAAACAAACTGACACACTGTGGTTCATGTGAATCACTCCCCCCACACATCACTACCCCACCTGGTGATCCATCCCATATACAGTCACCAAACCCAGATGCCAACAAGAGCTTGCTAACAGGAGCCTGATAGAGCTGTCTCTTGAGAGGCTCTGCCAGTGCCTGACTAATACAGAAGTGAATGCTCACAGCCATCCATTGGACGGAGCACAGGGTCCCCAATGAAGGAGCCAGAGAAAGTTCCAGCCCCATAGGAGGAACAACAATATGAACTAACCATTAACGCTCAGAGCTCCCTGGGACTAAACCAACAATCAAAGAAAACACATGGTGGAACTTGTGACTCTAGCTGCATTATGTAGCAGAGGATGGCCTACACGGTCATCAATGGAAGGAGAGGCCCTTGGTCCTGTGAAGGCTTGATGACCCAATGTAGGGGAATGCTTGGGCCAGGAAGTGGGAGTGGGTGGGTGAGTGGGTGGGTTGGTGAGCAGGGGGAGTGGGAGGGGGTAGGGGATTTTTGGAGGGGAAACTAGGAAAGGGGATAACATTTTAAATGTAAATAAAGAAAATATGTAATTAAAAAATCTGCCTGTCATAGTGATACCTGCCTGTATCCCTAAGGCAGGAGGATCATGAATTCAAAGCCAGCTTCGGCTACCTAACAAGTTTCAGGCTAGTCTGAACAATATAGGAGATACTGTCTTTTAAAAATTCAAGCCGGGCATGGTGGCACACACCTTTAATCCCAGCACTTGGGAGGCAGAGGCAAGCAGATTTCTGAGTTTGAGTCCAGACTGGTCTACAAAGTGAGTTCCAGGACAGCCAGGGTTATACAGAGAAACCCTGTCATGAAACCACCCCCCAAAAAAAATTCTGCCCATCCTGATATATAGAGTATAACTATAGACCTGCATAAGCCTCCTAGCTATGTAAAAAACTATAAGGAAAAACTACAGAGACCCTAGGGACCACATGTGCAGACCTAGAATATCCTACAGAAGTCTGTACTTCCATGTTTTGTTTTGTTTTTTGTTTTATAAGTTAGATCAATGAACTACACTCCCCAACCCAAGATGTGTTAATTCTTTTTCTTTGTTCGGTATTTTGTTCTCTCCTTCTCTCTCTCTCTCTCTCTCTCTCTCTCTCTCTCTCTCTCTCTCTCT
>NC_034613.1:13123630-13163333 GCF_900095145.1 Mus pahari | reverse complement strand
CTCTCGTGTGTGTGTGTGTGTGTGTGTGTGTGTGTGTGTGTGTGTGTGTTTGAGAAAGGATCACTGCATGTAAGTCAGGCTAGCTTTAAACTTGTGATCTCTCTGCCTAAACCTTCCGAGTGCTGGGATTACAGGCAAATGTACCATGCATACCTGTTCTAGTAGTGGGTAGTCTGATGGGAGGGAATTGAGGATCCTTTTGTTTACTAAAGAAGACACATTGGAGTTATTTTTTTTTTAATCAAGAAAATTCACGACAACACAATACTTCAGTGCTCTCTTGAGTGCCTCAATATGAAATTCTGGTTCCCAGGTCAGAATCTTTGTAGTATGGGCCAGGACCCCAGGGCTGGAAGAGGTTGGACAGACCTTGACCCATCTGTAGGAACTGGAAATCCTAGAGTTCTAGAGCGATGTTTGTCAGATTTCCCATTCAAATTTTACAGAGAAAAATGATAAAGAAATTTGAGGGCCACATTTTGAGACCTGCATGGTCCTAATTTTAAACCGTGCACGGGCCTAGAGGATATGGCCTAATATAATAGGGCTTGCTGCTTGCCTAGGTTCAATCCCTAGTAGCACAAAGGAAAAGAAGAAAGCAAATATATTAAGTCCTAAGCCCATGTCTGTGTACAGTGAGTGTTCCCTGCACAGTTGGTCAGAATGAAAGGAACAAGAGGATCAAAACTAGAGGGTTTTCAGCATCACTCATTTGCTCTAGCGTACTTCTGGATATAAAGTCAGCTGTATCCCATTTTCCAGAGTCCCTGGCTAGGTGACATTTCTAGGTCCCCTTCCTTTCACTTAAGTCAGATTTAGGAAGTACAAAGGCTTGGATAGAACATCTTCATTAGACTACCAGGATAACCCTTGAGGCAAGGAAAGATGTTTACCAATTAATATGAGGGTATTTTTCAACAAATTTGTCAATGAGTAATATCTGTGAATAGGGGAATTTTCATCTGTGGGGTAATTTATTAACTAGAGAAGCTTGGGCAAGTAGGAATTAGAACTTTCTATAGTAGGCATGATCTGGTGGAACATGTCTATTATAATCCCAGGAATGAAAAAACAAAGGCAGGAGGATTGCAGTAAATTTGAGGTCAGCCTGTCTCAAAATGGGTGGGTGGCAAAATAGAGCTGGGGAAATATCTTAATGAACAAAGCACTTGTCATGCAAGTATGACAACCTGGCACTGAATCCACATCAAGCTGAGTAGTGGTAGCTTACTTGCATTTGTATGTAAACTGAGAGGAGGAGAAAAAAGAATACCAGGAAAGCTAGCCTGGTGTATAGAGTGAACAATGAGACCCAGTTTCAAATAGAGTAAAGCTGAGGTCAGACACCCAAGGCTATCATTTGCCTGCCATGGCATATATAAACTTTTTCTGATACACACCAGCATATACAGAGAAATAAAAGGAAACAAAAAAAATTACTGTACTAAGATGTCTCTAAGTTTTGAGTAGAGGAAATATTAATTGAATTTTAGTTGATAGTGCAAAGTAATGATCATACTGTTTTGCAGGTTCTCAGTGCTAATTCCAACGTTGAGATTATTACCAATATATCAAAATTTCTGTAAAGTATAAAAATGCAACACCTTTTTTGTTTTGTTTTGTTTTGTTTTGTTTTGTTTTTCAAGACAGGGGTTCTCTGTGTAGTCCTGGCTGTCCTGAACTTCACAAACTGGCTCTGTAGACCAGGCTGGCCTTTATTCCCCCACCCTTCCCCTCCTCCACCACCACCACAAGAGATTGAACCTAGGGTTTTCTACATTCTAGGCATGTGCTCTACCACTAAGCTACAGTTCTAGCCTCCAAACTCAACATTTTACATCTTTTCCTTTTTCATTGGTTTTTGGAAGCTCCCAGCAGGTTATCAGTATCTTAAGCTTGTTCCCAGACACTATACAGAAATATTGCTGCTGTGTGATAGTTCTTTATTTCACCATCTAAGAGAAAGAAAGATGGAGGAAAGGTAAACAGTGTTCAGGCTTCAGCTTTTACTGGGGGAAGGCTTCAGGTCATCGGGGCCCCAAGGGATCGCCAGGTGCACAAGCCTGGGTTCCGTGGCAGGCAAGCAAAGTGACGGCTCTGGTAGTCCTTCTCAGAGCCCATGAGGATCTGATCAGTCCACAAACAGTGAGTGTCACTCTCCAGTTTGCAAGGGATAGCTGAACAGGGAAACACCTAGAAGAGGGGAAAAAGGCCCATTCTGAGGATTTCTCTTTCCCTCTGCTTGTTCTCTCCCTTGTATAGAGTCTCAATCTCTCTCTCTCTCTCTCTCTCTCTCTCTCTCTCTCACACACACACACACACACACACACACACACACCAGGGAGCTGCTAGGAAGGGTTTGTGTTGCCCTACTTGTGCTTAAACCCAAGAACAGCTTCTCCCATTTGAGAAACAGAAAGCCAGTGTTCTGGAATTGCAGTTAGAGAACTGTCACTTGAAGTCACTCAGACAGGCCTCCTGAAGAACCGTCTCACAGGGCAGAGAAGTGATAGTATGGGGAACAGTTGGCATGCAGGAAGAGCAAGCATAAGAAAAGGCAACAGGGAGGGCTGGAGAGATGGCTCAGTGGTTAAGAACACTGACTGTTCTTCCAGAGGTCCTGAGTTCAATTCCCAGCAACCATATGGTGGCTCACAACCATTTGTAATGGGATCCAATGTCCTCTTCTGGTGTGTCTGAAGACAGCTACAGTGTACTCATATACATAAAATAAATAATTCATTTTTAAAAAGGAAAACGCAGTAGGGCTCTTGGACAATGACTGGGGAGGGGGGCTGGTCAGAGGATATTTGGTGCCACCAGGGAAAAGTTTTGAAATAGCCAGATGGCTGACATGTGTCTCTGTGGATTTGGAGAATAGTACTTTGAATTCTTGCAGCTTATGTCTGGGGTAGCAAAATCCAATCCGGGGAGGTCAGAAACAGAGAGTGATGTCTCAGAATAGTCACAAGGGAAAGTTAGACAGACGGTGAAGGTTCAGGGAACAGGCAGTCCAGAGATAACAGAACAACCAGAATTTCCAAAAGAACAGTCCCAGGGGTAGGGCAATGGCAAGAAAAATCAAAGATAGTGATTGGGTTTGGGAAGCAACTACAACTGCATACAATAGCCAGAGGGAAAAAGAAACCATTCCAAGACTTATCTCCTGGAGGAAAACTGGTTCCAGGCACTTACTGTGCACACCCCACAGCCAGCACTATAGGTCTTTGAGAAAGCCCTTTGCTGAGCAGGGCTCAGACTGCGCCAGGGAACCAAGAAGCTACAGGCACTGATATGCAAATTTCCGTTCCTTAGGCGGCCTGTAAGAGAAGAAAGCAACAGGCTTTTGGTTTGGCTGGGTGGGGTCAGAGTGGCCACCTAATTAGCATTAGGTTACAGACCCTCCCATTCCCATTTCAACCAGGCTCTTTTCCTTTAGAGCCTAACTCCTCCCAGTTGCCAGAAAGCATCTTAGGATGAAGGGATGTGGCCCAAGGTGAAGGGGCGGGACCTCACCCGTGACGAGAAACTCTTCGCTGCGGTTCTGGGACTTGTGGATGTATCCACAGAGGCTTTCCATGGCTGGGGTGTAGGCGTACCGGAAATCTGCGGCATTTCCCACAGCGTTGAATCCTTTGAGCATCTGCCCATGAGTGACAAAAAGTGTATCTTTTACTGACATAATCCTCCCACTCCACTCTCTTTCCTGATGGCAATATATCTAAATCCCAAGTTTACAGAAAACATGCACACCAACGAAAGGTTAGATCCTTCTATTTTGAGGAGAAGGAAGAGGTTAGTTACAGCTATGGAGGGAGGGAAGGGAAATACCTTAGTCATCTTGATCTTATAACGCTGGTATAAGGTGGTCTCGTTGATTTCTGGGGAACCCATGAATTTAGCCCTTATGACTAGAGGAAAGGAAGGGGAAATGAGGAATCAAATGGGCAAGCAGCATGAACCCATAGCAGCAAAACATATACAGCATAATTCAAATGGCTTCCACATCAGTTGATTCATCTACATATTGTCTATTCTTTTAGGCACTGTTTTAAGCCCTTTTCATATATCCATTTGTTGGCTTACTCAATAAATATTTTGGAGTGCCTGATGCCAGCCACTGTTTAGGGTGTTAGGGAAAGGACAGTGACCCAAATACAGGAATCCATTTCCTTATGGAGCTCACATTCAAGCCAGGAGGAGACAGACTAACATTAAGTAGCCAGGCATGGTGGCACAGGCCTGTAACCCTAGCTCTGTCAGAGCCTAATGGAGGATCACTTTAATATGAGTTCAAGACTAGTCTAGACAATTCAGTGAGAACCTGTTTTTAAAAAAAAATTCACAAAAAAAGGGTTGAGTTTGTAGCTCAATTGTGCAGTATTTGCCTAGGTCCTAGGTTCAATCACAGGTACCAAGGGGAAAAAGAAAAAGATATGTGGGTTGTTACAGGCTATTAAGTGTGTTGGAAAATTAGAGTAGGGAATGGGTTGACAGATATTCTTTGCTTGACCACAATTTACTCAGGCTCATTAACCTTCTTCCAAGTGCATTAGTACAGTTTCTCTTTAAAATCCACTTGTAGCGAAGTATCCTAAATTAGATTAGTGAAAACACCCACCCTCATCTGATTCTCCTCAGTATGTGATAGGGCCACCAGATGATTGCACTGGTCAGCTTTCAAGAGTCCTAAACTGGGTGTGGTGACACAGACCTGCAATCTCAGCACTTGTAAGACTAAGTGAGAAGGATCAGGGGTCCAAGGCCAGCCTGGGTTATATAGTGAGACCTAGTCTCAAAAACAAAAAGTGAGCTTATAGGCTAGAGAGATGACTTAATGGTTAAGAGCACTTGCTGCTCTTTGAGGTCCAAAGTTTGGTTCCCAGAATCCACATAGGGTAGCTCACAACCGTTCATAACTTCAGCTCCAGAGAATTTGATGCCTTGAGGACCCCCCAGGCACCTGCATACCACACATGGAATACACACAAACATACACATAAATAAAAATAAACTTTTTAAATGGATTTAGCCTGAATCCTCTTGCCTTTGATATTTCTTCTCAGTAGTTTCCCATTCACCAACTCCCAAACTGTTCCTTGGCCATAGAGTTCCATTTGCCCATATAATGTTGAAAATTAATCTATCTCTCCTCCTGTCCCCATCTCTTGGCAAATTCTAATTGTCATGGTCCTGAATGAAGTCTGCCTATCTGTGTCCTAAGAAGTGCCATTAACAGCATTATTTAACAAGGGTTCAGGAGTACTTTGTGGCTGGGATTAAATTTAAAATTAAAGAAAAGTAGGCAGGCACCTCAGTAAGATGACTTTTAAGGCAGCCACCCACGTGGATAACTACAGAAAAGCATGTACATAGTACTGGGAGCAGCCAGCACAAAGGTAGGCTTAGGCCCAAGGATGTCAGTGGCAAAAGCAGATGTATGGATGGGAAAGTAGAACTGTCCTAG
This sequence comes from Mus pahari, assembly GCF_900095145.1. NCBI lineage: Eukaryota > Metazoa > Chordata > Mammalia > Rodentia > Muridae > Mus > Mus pahari. The sequence continues at coordinate 13,157,866 of NC_034613.1, read as the reverse complement.
AGACAACTGTCTCTAGGACAGTTCTACTTTCTACTAAGAGGGGCAGAAAGGGGGCCAAACTCACCCAGGTCCGAGTTGCAGAAGGCTGTCTGTGGGTGGGGTGGGGCACAGCTACAGGCCTTACTGGAAGCTATCAGTGACAGCAACAAGAGGATGCCAGATGCCAGAGATGCAAAGGGGGCCATCGTGGTATCTGCTGGTAAAGACTAGGTGTTAGTAGGTTCCCAGACCAACGGCTTACATGGCCATTGGTCCTAGGGAGATTCGGGACCTCTTTAGGTTAGAGAATGGAGTTGTGGCAGTTGGTGAATAAGGGAGCTGAGAACTTTGAGAATTTAACAGAATTGGGGAAATCTGACATTTGCATAGTGATGAATTTGGAGTTTGGGAAACTGGAGGAATATAATGAGGAATTAGGGCTATTAAAATATAATGGGCTGAGGATTTCAGAGATATTGGGGGTTAGAACAAGTTTGGGGTTTTAGGGAGCTGGGGAAAATGGGGGTTAAGGGTCTTGGGGAATTTGTAATGCTTGAGGAATTTGTAGGCAGAGGAACTGTTGAAGTTCCAGGAGCCAAAGAGAACAGGGGAGTTACCAGGAACTATAAGGATTGAGGGACAATGAAGAAATTCAAGGGAACTGGCAAGTTGGGAAGTCTTTAAGGTATTAAAGGCTTATGGGTTTGGAGCAGTTTGCAAGGGCATGAAGGAGTCTGGAAAGTCCAGCTTAGGACGATCATTCCAGACCCTCTCCCGTTATATTCCCCCTTGGCTAACTAGGGATCCTGATACCTGCAAGCCAAGTGAGCAGTTAGTCTGGCAAAGGCTGCATGAGCCGCACCAACACAGGCTCCAGGCAAGCCCCAGTTCTGCCAGAACACCCGGCTCCCACTTACCTCTGGTGTGTCTCTAGGAGTCCCGATCTGCGGTGATGGTGGCAGGGACTGCACGGTGGAGAATAAATGTCCATGCGAAGGGCGGAGTTGGCGGGGAAATCACTGCCTCCAGGCTTCCTGGACGCATTACTCATCCACCCACCGCTGGAGTCAAAGCCCAGGGGCGGGCCCCAGGATAAACCCAAAGATACTCCCTCCTCTGCCTGCCAGCCCACTGCGCCCCCTTCCCCCAGCTCCACGTCATGCACATTCCTTCCTGGCGGCCTTGAAGGGCAGAAGAGATACCGCCTAAAGCTTTGTGCCTCTCCGGTTTCCCATATTCCCCAAACTTCCTATGGCTGAAGCCAATAACTTCTTTTCCACGCCTTTCATCTTCTATGTAACAATCTCACAAGAAAGGCATTCCTGTGGATGTGGAATTCTGGTGAGGGGTGTCAGAGGGTGACAAACTAGAAAAGCAGTTGAGGGACATGACATGGGAGAAGAGGCACAAATACATAGTGGGGAAATTGATACACTGAGAGTGTCTATGACTTATCCAAGATGGCAGTTGAGTCTGGCAGAACTGGGAGGGAACTGAGGCCGCATGCAGACAGAGCCTAGGTACCCCAAACCTTGCTGTGGCTGCACACACTGGTGAGATTATTTGAAGATATCATTGGCTACAAGAGACCCTGTCTTAAACAGAAACAAGACCAAACAGGCAAACAACTGAAGTAAATAACTTTGTTAGGGTCACAGGACAAAACAGGGATTTAAACCTAGGCTTCCTGACCCTGGAGTCCTAACTCAGGCAGGACACAATCTTGACAAGCAGGGAATGGTGTGGTGACCATGGAGGGGGGTGAATGATGGTAAAAAGAAGCTAGTGAGTCAGTAGAAAAACCATCCCTGCTCCATCCTGTCCTTCCCCTTCCCTCTCCAACCAGCCCACACCCCTGGTGGGGATGGGATGAGGCAACTGCTGCCCACCAGCTTCCTGATGATGCAGGAATATTCTCCGGTGGAAGGGTTCTATGAATTGATTGGCATCTTCAATTAATATAGGGAGGAAAGACCACTAATAATGACAATGGTTGTAATCCTAGCAGGCAAGCTGATCCAGAGAATTAGAGGGTACATAGTCTATACAGTGAGTTCCAGGACAGCCAGAGATACATAGTGAGAACCTGTGACAGAGATATAGAGACAGAGAGAATATGGTAGTGGTGATCACAGCTACTTACTGAGTGCTTACTGTACATCATTGCTAAGGTCTTTATGTAAATTTACTTTAGCTAATTAAATTGTATTAACTTAGGTAGATCGGTCCAGTAACCACAGGACACAAAAACCTCCTGCCAGCACTCAACAGAGTACTATGTACTCTGTTTTAAAGGGTTTTTTTTACACTGTGTGTGTGTGTGTGTGTATGTGTGTGTGTGTGTGTGTGTGTGTGTGTGTGTGTGTGTGTGTTCATGCCATGACATGCTTGTATTGTTTAAAGGAAAACTTGCAGGGGCCAATCCTCTCCTTCCCTGTGGATTCTAGGGCTCAAACTCAGGTTATCAGGCATGGAGGCAGCAAGCACTTTTATCTGATGGGCCATATTGCCAGCTCAGAAATTTTGTTTGTTTGTTTGCCATTGTCCTCCTTGTTCCTTAATGTTAATTAATGAAGAGGTATTAAATCAATAACAACAATAATAGTAACCAACTCTTTGAAGATTCAGGTTTGCTATATGTGTATACTAAGATTTTCTTTTCTCTGAAATAATTGACTTATTCTTCCCAACATATCTGTGAGGTATGATTCATATTTTTACTATTTAGTAAGAAAACAGAAGCAGAAAGGAGTCAAATGGCCTGTCCAGGAAAGATAGTGAAGAAATTACTGTGGTAGTGGGAGGAGGTACAGAGAAAAGGAGAAAGGGAAGGAAACCAAAATTTTCAACCATCTGATTGTGAAAGTGAGGAGAAAGTGAGACAGGGCTGAGTAACTAAGAAGCAGGACTAAGGAGACGTAAAGACAGGAAAAGTCCTGTCTCGCCTCTTCTATGACCCTGCTTCTGACGACAGCTCTTTAACTATGAAACCTGAGTCAGCACAGTTTTGCCAGCTGTTTACGTTGAGGATTCAGATTATTGTACAGGTTTGAAATGGAGTGGGGTGGACATCACAGAGGAGTGTTTAGCCTGCTAAACTGGATAGGAGTGAGGTTCCCATAGTGATCTACTGTCATGTGTAAATACCTGATGATACCCAGAGTATTAAGTGCTTGAGCTTGATTATTTCCCTCAGGAAACCGAGGCCCAGAAAGACAGTACCTACCTGGGATTTTTTTTATGGCCTTGGGAAGAAGAAAGGCCAAGATAGCAGGCTACAGCTCCCCAGGAAATCCCAAGCCCCCTATATGCATATATGGCAGGCACACACTTACATGCACCCACAGTGTTCAAGCTCATGAACAGAGGAAGCAAAGCAGGTTTGTGAAAAGGATCCACGCTGGGCGTGGTGGTGCACGCCTTTAATCCCAGTACTTGGGGGGCAGAGGCAGGTGGATTTCTGAGTTCGAGGTCAGCCTGGTCTACAGAGCAAGTTCCAGGACAGCAAAGGCTACACAGAGAAACCCTGTCTACAGAGTGAGTTCCAGGACAGCCAGGGCTATACAGAGAAACCCTGTCTCGAAAAAAAAAACAACAAAAAAATGAAAGAAAGAAAAGAAAAGAAAAGAAAAGAAAAGAAAAGAAAAGAAAAGAAAAGGACCACAATGGGAGATGGGAATAGATATTCTTGTATATGAACAGCTCTCTCATGTATCTGTGCCTCTAGGGGTGGCTTATGTCCCTTGGCGTGCTCCATGTCCCTTCCTGAGAGCCAAGTGTGTGCCTGAGTGTGTTAATTCTGAGAGTAGAAGGTTGCAAATGTAACTATGCCTGTCTCAAGCTTCTCTGTGTGATGAGTAGATGCCCAAGTAGAAAGTTTCTCCCTACACATACACATCTTGGCATTGTTTCCTTCCCCTGCCGCCTGGATGACACCCTTACCACCATCCCCCTTTCCAAAATCATACCACTCAGTCCTCTGCCTTCCCATGATGTCACTCATTTGGAAAATGAGGAAGGAGATTGTAGAGGGAGGGAGAGCCCTGAAGATCAATCAGTCACCCTTAAACTATGGGGCTTCCTGTGCCTGTTGGGAACTGCCACTGACTCAGAGCCCCTCTAAGAATGCTATCTCTACACTGTCAATAGGAGGCAGGGGCCCTGCATTTGCACATGGGGTATGGTGGGGCTAGAGTCCTCATACCCTTGGCCTAGCCTGGGGCACAGGGAGACTTAACACATCTTTGCCTAACACATACATGCCTGAATATGTGTCCTGAATATGTATTATCTGTGTGTCTGATTTTCTGTATGTTTGTATTGCAGATATGGAAAAAACATGTTGAATGTCTAGATATACTTTTCATGGACCCAGAAATGTGATGAGGTCAGAGTTACAGAGATTTGATTATATGAATGCCTAGAAATGCATTCATCTTCTGTATGTTGTATTAATCCTTCTGTTTGCTGTGGGCATGCCAGTGAGTGCTGCATATGTCCATTTATTGTTTGCCTCTAGAGTAGTATGTGCTTCTATAGTGCATAAGTAGTTCTGTTATATGTCCTTCTATTATGTAGGTGAGAGCAAGGTGAGGTAGTCCATGTGTTAACTCTAAGAGTCTTAAGAGTGTGGAATACATGTTGCTTAGGAGTATTGGCTGCTGTCCCATGCTAAGAGCACCTGGCTGGCAGAATGACCACATGAGGGGACTCACTGGATCTCTATGAAATCCTAGAACTAAATGTGATTTAAGTTTCTGGTTGTCTTTCTCAGTGGATGTGGAGTTCTCAATAGATGTGGATACCTCTGGCTTTGAATAGAATTCTAAAGGTGTGTGTGTACATAAAGATGAAGCTTATATATAAGTGTGACTGAAGGCCTCATTGCTGCATGCTAACTACCACACCATCATACACACACTAACTCATATACAAACTTTCTCAGGCTGGAGAGATGGCTCAGCGGTTAAGAGCACTGACTGCTCTTCCAGAGATTCTGAGTTCAATTCCCAGCATCCACATTGTGGCTCACAACCATCTGTGATGGGATCTGATGCCCTCTTCTGGTGTGTCTGAATATATGAAATAAATAAAAAACAAACTTTCTCTATTCTGGGTGGTTCCCTCATCCTCATCTAAGGCCTCTGCCTGGGAAATCAGGTATGGAAAGCCTGGGGTTTAGAGAGTGGACCAGCAGGCAAGGCTGTGCATTCAGTTCTGGACTCAAAGCTGCTGTGAAACAACTGACTGCTGTTCTGCCTGTCTTTGACTAACCTTCTTCTGGGGAAAAAATGGCAACCAGTGTGGCTCACACTCTATGGGTCACCTCCTCTTGGAGATCAGCAGAACAGCTCTGACCATGCCTCTTCTGCCTTCATTTTCACCAGCTCAGCAGCACAACATACCCTGTGGTTGTGAAGATGGGCCATGCACATTCTGGGATGGGCAAGGTAAGTTCTTGCAGGTCACATGTGCATGTTTGTATAGTACATGTTCTTGGCACTGTAAGTAGTTAAGACGTGCATCTGTGTACTCAACACATAACAATAATTCTGTTTGGCGATGCATTCTGGGATATCTTCATCTAATTGGATTTTGTATTTTCATATTTAGCTGATATTTTCAGCCCATATATTTCTCATGCAACCAGCCAATTTTATATGTCCTGCTACCATGCTAGTGTACCAAGTACCATGTAGTGTATATATATCTGTGATGAACATACATCATCTTTTATGTTCCTGGCTCTTGGGGTCCAGTATGCTTCTTTCCATCCAGCTGATTTTGTCTGTGTGTATATAGCAAGCAGATTTATAATTTGTAAGTTTGAGTGTGTCTCAGCTTCTGAGTTTGTATATTATGTGTACAACTGAGTTTTTGTGTCTATTATGCCCTATGTACAGATTTTTTTATAGCTCTATTGAAATATAATTCCACATTTGATTCTACTCCCCTGTTTAAAATGGATAATTTGAGATGAGGATGTAGCACAGTGGTAGAGTGCTTGTGTAACATGTGAATGTCCCTGTTTGGTCCCCAGCACTGCAAAAAAAAAAGTGGTCTTTAACATATTCAGAGTTGTATACAAGCAATTTTATGTTTGTGTGCACATGTATGAAACAGGTTACCCATAATTATGCATGCTTGGGTGCCTTGGCATATCTACTTTGTATTTGTCTACACATTCCTCCAGATACATTCAGTCCTCACTCCTGCCTTCATCCCATGCCTATACTCACAGGTCAAGGTAGACAACCAACATGACTTCCAGGATATTGCAAGTGTTGTGGCACTGACTAAGACATATGCCACTGCTGAGCCCTTCATTGATGCTAAATATGATGTGCGTGTCCAGAAGATTGGGCAGAACTACAAGGCCTACATGTGAGTAGAGAGACAGAGGCCTTGTGTGTGTGTGTGGGGGGCTACTTCATGCATCTCATGCCCCACTAAGTCTCTCCTCCCTCCCCCACTAGGAGGACATCAGTGTCGGGTAACTGGAAGACCAATACAGGTTCTGCTATGCTTGAGCAGATTGCCATGTCTGACAGGTGAGACACATAATTGAGGAGTGGGAGTAAGGGTGGAATACAATCATCTGAGCAGAGCAATGACAAGTTATCCTGCTCCTTGTCTTGGCAGGTACAAGTTGTGGGTAGACACATGCTCAGAGATTTTTGGGGGACTCGACATCTGCGCAGTGGAAGCGCTACATGGCAAGGATGGAAGGGATCACATCATTGAGGTGGGAACACCCAGGGATTGGTGGGCACAGAGGGAAGAGTGGCTGCACAGAAACGATGGGCTAAACTGGAAAGCATTTTGTGACTCAAAAGTCCTCCAGGAAGGGTGGTGGAACTGTAAAGTACTGTGTTAGCTGGGACATCCCTAGAAAAATGGCAATGGTAAAAACTTGGACATCTTTGGTGAATGGGCAACACTTGCTAAGATATAAAGTACTCTGTGAATAGAGATATCTTGGTAAATGGCAAAGCACTTAGTTAATCTTGAAAATGTCCTAGAAACCACAACGAAGTACTTGGTAAAAGACACAGTACCCAGTAAAAGCTGGGACCAACAGTACATATTTTATGCTTTGTGGGCCATGCAGTTTGACACTCTGATTCATTCCCATAAAAGCAGACACAAACAAGATGGAAGATTAGTGCAGCTATGCATATGGATACAACTTATGTGTTTATGTCTATAACTTTTAAGTACACTGAGTTTAAATTTCCTATCTTTTGCACACATGAAACCTTTTTCCCCAACCACTGAAAGACATCAGAGGCTGGGTGCAGTGAGAAATGGTAATCCCAGCACTGATGAAGAGTGATCCTAGAGACTTGGGAGGGTGAGGCAGGATCCTGCCTATGATTTTAGGGTTAGACTGGTGTGGGTTTTAGGCTTGCCTGGGTGGTTCTGATGATTCTACTTCCTTTAAAAATAAGAAAAGCTGGGTGTGGTGGCGCACACCTTTAATCCCAGCACTCAGGAGGCAGAGGCAGGAGGATTTCTAAGTTCGAGGCCAGCCTGGTCTACAAAGTGAGTTCCAGGACAGCCAGGGCTACACAGAGAAACCCTGTCTCAAAAAAAACAAAACAAAACAAAAAAAAAAACCAAAGAAGAAGAAGAAGAAGAAGAAGAAGAAGAAGAAGAAGAAGAAGAAGAAGAAGAAGAAGAAGAAGAAGAAGAAGAAGAAGAAGAAGAAGAAGAAGAAGAAGAAGAAGAAGAAGAAGAAGAAGAAGAAGAAAGACATAGAACATATCTTAGCTCATGAGCCATAGAAAAACATGTAGCAAGCTAGATTTGCCCTGTAGACACTGATTGCAGAGCCAGTTCTACCACTCCACCCACAAAACTGTCCAGAGCCTTGGAACTGGCAGGCTTTCCTTCTAGTGCACAATCAGTGCCACTTAGAAGCCAGACAGAGCTCTCTTTGCAGTCACCATGTTTTTTTGCCAAGTGAAAGTTATGTTGTTGACACTGTGGTCTCATATGCACTTCCTGCCTCCCCTAATACTGGAGCCCTTTCCCTCCCACAGGTGGTGGGCTCCTCCATGCCACTCATTGGTGATCACCAGGACGAAGACAAGCAGCTTATCGTGGAACTGGTGGTCAACAAGATGACTCAGGCTCTGCCTCGGCAGCGGCAGCAGCGGGATGCTTCCCCTGGCAGGGGCTCCCACAGCCAGGTCAGGCCCTTGGTCTTAAGCTAGTGGGAAGGAGGCCAGCCCTTCATCAACCTGACGCCATAGAGGTGGTATCAATGGACTGTTAGTGTCACCTTGATGCACTTGTGACCTCACTAAATTGCTGCTACCTTGCTATCCTTAAGAGTCTCCTGACCAAGTATGGGGTGAGAGGCCTCATAGCCCCATATCCTCTCAACTGGCCACAAATGGGGCAACACCCAGCACACAGGGAACCCATGTTTTGATTGGCTGTTGCTCCAACATTCTGGTAACTATTTTTAATCTCTTGTATTCCACTCTTCTGCCACAGTCTTCATCCCCAGGAGCCCTGACCTTGGGCCGCCAGACCTCCCAGCAGCCTGCAGGTCCGCCTGCTCAACAACGACCCCCGCCCCAGGGTAAGTGAAGGCAAACCTTCTGGTTTCCTACCATCCCAGCCTCAGCTTTTTTTCTCACTCGCTATTCTTTTTTTTTTTCTTTCTGTTCCTAGGAGGCCCTCCACAGCCAGGCCCAGGACCTCAGCGCCAGGGACCCCCGCTGCAGCAGCGCCCACCCCCACAAGGCCAGCAACATCTTTCTGGCCTTGGACCGCCAGCTGGCAGCCCTCTGCCTCAGCGCCTACCAAGTCCCACCGCAGCACCTCAGCAGTCTGCCTCTCAGGCCACACCAATGACCCAGGGTCAAGGCCGCCAGTCGAGGCCAGTGGCAGGAGGCCCTGGAGCACCTCCAGCAGCCCGCCCACCAGCCTCCCCATCTCCACAGCGTCAGGCGGGCCCCCCGCAGGCTACCCGTCAGGCATCTATCTCTGGTCCAGCTCCTACCAAGGCCTCAGGAGCCCCACCCGGAGGGCAGCAGCGCCAGGGCCCTCCCCAAAAACCCCCAGGCCCTGCTGGTCCTACTCGTCAGGCCAGCCAGGCAGGTCCCGGACCTCGCACTGGGCCTCCCACCACACAGCAGCCCCGGCCCAGCGGCCCAGGTCCTGCTGGACGTCCCACCAAACCACAGCTGGCCCAGAAACCCAGCCAGGATGTGCCACCACCCATCACCGCCGCTGCCGGGGGACCCCCGCACCCCCAGCTCAAGTAAGGGGACCTTTATAGCAGCCTTGGCCTTTGCTGCTCACAGAGTGCACTGGCCCCAGTAGGGCATCCCCAGATCCCAAGGAAAACCAGATCTCCTTTGCCTGGGCCAAACCCCTTTTGTCTCAATCCCAGCAGCTGAGGGGAGAATCCCAGCATCTCCAACTTCCAGTTCAGATTCCTCCCCTACAGGCCCTGGGAAAGTCCCCCTTCCAGACCTTTGGCCCATCCCAGTAGCCTGGCTGACCTACTTCCAGTACTTCCCTGCCCATCTGATCTCTTATTATCACCCTCCTCCCAGACATTCCTGAACTCCCTCAGGCCAATTTGTAGCAAGTCTTCCATCATTTCACTCTTTTCAGCCTTTCCTCAAACCTTCCCTAATAATCTAGACTCCTTTCTGGTCCATTGCCAGATACTCCTGCCACTTCAAATTCTCCCAGATCATACCATCCTTTCTGCTTCTCCTTGTCCATTCTATTCCCCTAGCCCTTAGCTCAAAAGTTTCCCCTGTCCCCCACCCCCACCCCATCTGTTCCCCCTCAAACTGGCTTAGCTCCTACTAGGCTGTCCCTAGCCCAGACTCCCCCTAGGCTCCTTACTAGAACCCCCTCCTTTCATCCTCCATATCAGACTGGCCAAGGAATCTTCCCATTAAACCACACCACTTTTTTCTTATATCTAAGTCCTCTCAGCTGACCCCACATCCTCCTCAGTCTCAGCTTCATCACCCTTGAGAATCCATCAGGGTTCAGGGCCATGCTTGGGGGTGGGAAGGTCACAGGCACAGCCCCAGGATCAGAGGGGCAGGGCTGGGGCTGGGCCTAGGGTAACATTGTGTTTCTCTCCCTTCCTCCCCTTCCTCTTCCCCCTTCCTCCCATGCCTCCACCTTGTCTCTCTCTAGCAAATCCCAGTCTCTGACCAATGCCTTCAACCTTCCAGAGCCAGCCCCTCCCAGGCCCAGCCTTAGCCAGGACGAGGTGAAAGCTGAGACCATCCGCAGCCTGAGGAAGTCTTTCGCCAGCCTCTTCTCCGACTGACACCCCACTCTGAGAACCCCTAAACCCCCAGACAACCCTCTCTGGGTCCTGAGTCCATTTCTCATTTTTGGAACCTCCAAATCCCTTGAAAACCCCTCTCCTGGTTCTCCTAGATCCCACTTCTCATTCCTCAATATGTCCCTTGAGAAACCTGGTCCTGAATCCAGTTCTCACATTTGGGAATCCCCAAGTCCATTTAGAATCCTGTTCCTGATCACCTCCAGATCTGTTTTAGAACCTCCAAACTACTGAAGACCTCTATTTCTGGTACATCTAAAGGGTGATTTCTTCCCTGAAAGTTCCTGACTGGCAGAAAACCTGTTTCTGACCTAATACATCGAATCCTCTCCCGGAGCTCCGAAATTCCTGAAAAACCCTATTCTACTCTTAGTCCTGAATCTCTCCCACACACCTTGCTCCTAATCAGAAATTTCCAATTCTGTAAGAAGCCCCTATCCTTAAACCTCTTCCATAGATCATCTCTCTGGAGATCCACATCTTCAAATGCCACCTACCATCCACCAAACAGTCCCTCAAGGACTCCCCTTCACTTCTTCCCCTCAATCCCATTCAATATACTGGAAGTTCCTTCCACTTCTAGGACTCCTAAGTTCCCTCCTCCAGAAACCCCTCCCCAATTTCCTGCCTCTGACAGCTGTCTTTATGCAAACTCCACCCATCCTCAGAATCCTTTGCACAAGGAAGGCCTGTGGTCTCCCACTCCCCCACCTTTGCCGATGTGTGTATCTGTGACTGACTTGGCCTCCTTTCGTGCCATGCTTAGCATATGTGGTCCTCGTTCATGCCGCCTGTGGTAATGCGTACAGTGGCGCTGTTTGTGTGGTCTGCATCTTCCTCCAACCTCCACTCCTTGCCTGGACTTGCCCCACCCCTCAGCGGCTCTGAACCCCCAAGAGAAGAGTCGGGAAGCAAAATAAACAAGCAAAGGCCCAGCAGAATTCTGTGCTTCTTGATAAAGAGGAGAGTCCTTGAATAGTGGGGGAGACAAAGAGAAACCCCCAAATCTACATGGGGTGCTGGGAACCCCAAAATCCAGTGAAGACACATCAGGCAAAAACTTTAGAAAGGGTTCTGAGTGGAATCCTTGCACTGAATCACAGCCATTGGAGATAAAACAGCTCTCCAAATTAGAACTATCCCCAAAGCCAAGAGGAGACCAAATTATGGAGAAAGCAGGAGACCTCAGTTTTTGGGGTCCCCCAAATTTCCCAGGGTCTGGGATAGGGAATCCTGAGGCAGTATCAAGGCAGAAACAAAACAGTGATTGGCTGGTAGGTAGGTGTGCCTTGGCATGGTACGCTGAAATTGTCTCCCTGGTGGGCTGGGAGTGAGGTCTAAGGCACAAGACGGGCTGCGCTGAGAAGACAAGCAGGCAACTCATCAGCCTGGGTGCGGTGCAAGGAGGGTTCAGAAGCACTCCGCTCAATCTTGGGGAGTGACCGCTGCAGTAGCTCGATCGTGGCCAGAATCTGGGAGCGGGTGGAGATGAAGAGGGTTGTCCAGAGTCCCAGAGATACTCCAATATCCCCAATACCCAGCTTTCAACATGGTTCACATTCAATATCTGCCTCTATCTCTTTACTCACAGTGCATCTCCCCAAGGAACCCAGCCCTCCTACCCAGCCCACCTGGGGAAATAGGGGCCGCTCCTCCCGCTGGAACTTGAGGCAGTCAGTCAGCAGGCGCCTCATGGCTTTGGGGCAATTACTGAAGATTTTGCTGAGGTCCGGAGACAGATAGCCACGGCCCACCATAAAGATGATCTGGTGTGTGGGGAGGAATGGGTTGATTTGGGGTTTGAGCTGGGAGACCCAGGGAACTATGAAGCTTAAAATATATGGCAGGTTAATTTTTGAGGACTAGAGGTGTCTAGTACTAAGGCCCAGAGGAGTCTGGGTCCCTGAGGACTAGGGAGGATTTTCTGCTGATAAAAGAGAGGGATTTGTATTAAGGCTGTCATGTCAAAGACTGTAGGTGTGTATGGCCCAGAACAATAGGAGTCTGGAGTTATTAAGGGGCATAAGCTAAGAAAATACTAAGATGCAGGAAAATGCAGAGTACTACTTCTTGGGGAAACTTCCATTTCTGTAGGAGTCTGGGGCATAAATAAGTCTATGTAGATTATAAAGTACTCAAAGCTCAAATACTTGATATCTGGACCTGGTATCTAAGAACAGGGAAGGTTCTAGATCTTAAATTTGGAGAATTGTAAGAATCTAAGACCTAGAGTGTTATGAATTCCAGGACCCCAAATCCAGGGTGAGTATGGGTATTTGAGAAGCACAAAGGGCCTGAGTGTTGGACACTCAGGGTATTTTCAGCACCCACAGTAGGAGACTGTAAAGGGTTTGGGGTCTAGGAACATTCTGAATATAGGGAGTCAAAGAAATCTGGATTTTAAGGGTTCTGGCTCAGGGATATGTGGATATGTGAGGAGGGTGTGATAAAGATATCTAAAAGAGAGATTCCAGGACTCTTCATTCAGAAAAATCCTAGGCTTGGGGCAGGGAGACTATTGTCTGTACAAATGAGGGGACTTAGCGTGTGAAGCCCTGAGAACTGACGGTAAGTTATGAGGCTCACCTGGTCACGGCTGCCAATGTGGCTGTAGGGCAGTGAGCCGGTCATAAGCTCATAGAGCACAACACCATAGGCATAGACATCCGACTGGAAGCTGTAGGGGTTCGGGTCCTGCATACGGATCACCTCAGCTGCCTTCGGTCGGCCAGACAGGGCAGGGGGACCATGAGGGACAAAAAAATGACTAGTCCACAGTACCAGATCCTGATAGTTACACTGAGGACAACTCAGTGCCACCCATGTGAGGTAAAACATGGGCAGTCCAGATACTCCCACCTGGCACAGACATCCCCACTTTGCCCAGCATGTCCCAATCCAAAAGTCCACATCTTCCATTGCTCCCCATCTAGCCTGGCCCAACTTACCATCCATAGCACAGACCCTGAGGGCTGCTCTAAGGGCTGTGCCCCACTCCACCGTGTCTTCACTGTGGCCAGGCCGAAGTCACCAATCTTGACTGTGAGCCCCTCATGTAGGAAGATATCCAGCAGGGTCAAGGGCCATTACCAGGAATCCCAATAGCTATGCCTCATACCTTCTCTGGATGGTTCTCAGAACCCCTGTTCTAGTGAGTTACGTCTCTTGCCAGAAGCCACCCCCATTTTATACTATCTACGACTGACAGGACCCCCACTTGGTTCCATTGTGACCCAAAAACAGTAAGTCCCCTAGATGACACCTAAAGTTGTCATGCCTGGGGCACTGACCATGAGCTCCCTGTAATTTCATCTACCACTACTACATCTCACTTGATCTCAGCTGTACCCTTCACCAGGTACAGCTCTATTACCTGGCAAGAAAACACAGGATATAGGCCCTTCCCTTTTCACCTCCAGAATCTTACCCCCCAAATCATCCCTTTAAATTACCACTCTGATTACTATCCACCCCCAATCCCAGCCAGGGGCAGGTAGATACTGTTGGACTTTAGGTCTCGGTGAATGATGTTCTTGGCGTGGAGGTAGCTGTGGAAATGGAAGTGGGTAGTGAATTGTCTGGAGACTATTTCAGCTCTCCCTCCCACCTCCCCAAGTCTCTAAAATGTGAGGCTCACTCCATGCCCTGGGCAGTCTGCCGGGCCACATCAATGAGCTGGACCATATCAAAGCGTGTGTCAGCCACATGTAGGTGGTGGTAGAGGCTGGAACCCTCACACCACTGTGTGATGATGGCAAACCCCGGCCGAGTCATGAAACCCATGAACAGCAAAATGTTGACATGTCGTGTCTTCCTGTAGGCAGGGAGGGTAGGTTGGGGGAAGGGGGTCAAGAAATAGAACAAGGGTCATGTGTTTACTCAGCAACAGGAAAAGCGATTTTACCTTGTCTTTAACGGTACTCAGGGCCAAATATTGTCAGATCCCAATCTGTGAGACTCGATGGGCTTCTGGGAGCTGAGTAGAGGTGGATGTTCTGACCTTCCTCAACAAAATTCTATTTTATTTTATTATTTTCTTCTGTCTTTGAAACAGGGTCTCATGTTGTATACCAAGCTGGCCTGGAGCTAAGTAGCCTGGGCAGGCCGCAAACTCTCAGTGATCCTTCTGACCCAACCTCCCAAGCACTGGGATCATGGGCATTAGCCACCATACCTAGCAGTGGCTATTTTACAGATAACAAAGTAGGAAGCCAACCTTCTTTATCAATACTGAAGAGATAGGCTCAAGACATAGAGATGTGTGTGACATGGGAGGATGATAGTTTACTAATCACTGAGAGGTTTAGAGGTAAAGAATCTGGAGTCAGAAACCATGTTACAAACCAAACCTTTACCAGTTACTCATTGTACAACCTTGAAGAGGACTTGTAACCACTTTGGTCCTCTTGTTCCCAAACCATACAACTGCTATCATTACAGCAGCGGCTTTCTGAGGATGTCACAAAGGGTGAATAAACGGTCTGCATGGTCCTTAAAACAGCTGAACAAACAGTAAACATTCTGAAACTTCCAGTTTGTTTCTGGGTACCTGGGTCTACTTCATGGAATATAGTTTATGAGAAAGCCACATTCTTTTATATAAGTATTAACCACAGTTTGAGTACACAAATGCAAACAACAGGGATAATATTTAGATCAAAGAAGACAACAGAGCACCAGGACATTCCCTTCTTGTTTTGATACTTGAGATGGAACATAACCTTTCATATGCTAAGCACATGCTCTACCACTGACGATACATACTTACACACAAGGATTAGTTTTGGTTTTTGAAACAGGGTTTAATGTACCATAGGTTGGCTTCAAATTCCTGATCCTCATGCCTCAGCCTAAGTGCTAAGAGTACAGACATGTACTACCACAAAAAAAAATATTTTTGAGACTAGGTTTCATCACATACTCCAGATTGTTTGAACAATCTATGTATTTGTGTGTGTGACATGTATATGCCGACTTAAGTGGAGGCCAGAGGTCAACCTAGGATGTTGTTTTCAGGATCTATTCGATTTGTTTATACATTTACTTATTTTATAAACTTGTTTTGAGGCAGAAGATTTTTCACTGGGACCTGGGGCATGCCAATTAGTCTAGACTGATGAGCCCCTGGAATCTTCCTATCTGTTTCTCCAGTGCTGAGCTTATAAGCCTGTGCTGCCACACCCAGCCTTTTACATGGGTGCTAGAGATCAAACATAGGTCTTCATGCTTACATGGTAAGTACTTTACTACATTATCAGTCCAGCTCTGGTCTCAAACTGTTGTTCTTTCTGCCTCAGCCTCCCAAGTAATAAGATTACAGGCATGCACCATCATTCTCGACACAGGGATGTGTGTGTGTGTGTGTGTGTGTGTGTGTGTGNGTGTGTGTGTGTGTGTGTGTGTGTGTGTGAGAGAGAGAGAGAGAGAGAGAGAGACAGAGACAGAGACAGAGAGACAGACAGAGACACAGAGATAAGACAAACAGAGGTAATATATAGGTATGCATGTACATGTACATCTGTGCATACAAATGGAGACCAGAGGTCAATGTCAGGTGTATTCTTCAATCACTCTCCACACTGTTTTGTATGGGCACACATACATGACTGTGTGTTTACTTATGCATGTGCATGGGTGGATAAGTCAGAGGTTGATGTTGGATTATCTATCTCCATTGATTGTGTTCCACCTCATTTTTTGAGACCGAATCTCTAACTAAACCTAGACCTCACCAACTGCCTAGACTGGCTAAGCACCAGTAATCCACTCTTGTCTCTGCTTTTCTAGTGCTAGGATTACAGGTGTGCACCACTGCACCCAGCTTTTTACATTTTATATGGGTGTTGGGAATCTAAACTCAATCACAAACATATCAAGCACTTTACTGATGGAGCTATCTTCCCTGCAAATATGAAGATTCCTTTGTATGTGATTATCTGTGTATATAGAGCATGTTTGCCACAGTGTACATGTGGAGAACAGAGGACAACTTTCAGGAGCCAGTTCTTTTCTACCATATAGATCCCAGGGACTGAATGGACTCAGGTTGTCAGTCTTGGTGCTGAGTCACCTCAGCAGCATAAAGATTCTTAATAGTGGGAAGCCAGTAGATAAAATAAATAGAATGCAAATTATTGCATATTCAAATCATCAAACTTTACAGAGATGAGCTGAAAATAAGTTTTCTTATTGTGGCATCCATTGTGTTTATCTGATAGAGGGGGAAGCCCATATATGTATCCTCAGATTGTCAGAAATTATACCTTCCTGATAACAGGGAGTATAGCTCAGTGGTATTACATATGTTTAATATGGTGAAGCCCTGGGTTACATACACACACACACACACACACACACACACACACACACACACACACCCTATACAACCTTGCTTTTATAAAATAAAGGCACAAAGTACTATGCTACATAATAACTGTAGTGGCTAAAATGGTGCCACCCTGGTTTTTTTCAGTGTGAATGAATTAATACAGTGTTGATTATACCTTAATTACATCAATTATAATAACTACACAATGGGACTATAGAATATGACTATAATTAATATTGTTCTTTGCATCAAAGCAAATTATAAGTATAAAATTATAACAACAAGCCCACAACACAATGAATATTATAGCAGTGACTCAGCAAAAGGACGGACGGATATGAGCACTCCTGGAGCTGGAATTACATAAAATCTTCATGTGTTAAATAATCATGGGAATGACCTATGGCTAGATCTAGTTCACAGCCAGCAAATAGCAATGTTAATCTAAAGAAACATCATTGTCATTGTCCTCATCATCAGCCCATTGCTTAGAGGGGAAAGGGTCATCTCTTGGAGAGAAATTGAGCCTAATTATACTTCCAACATGGCACAAATAGAGTACACACCCAGGAAGTACCCCAGCATGGCTTTTTCCCAAACACTAAATGCTGCCTGCCACCATCCTGTCCCACTTACATACACAGCAACCTCACCTGAGCACCTGCATCTCATTCTTGAAGGCCTGGGCCTGCTCAGCGGTAGGTTGGGCCACCTTGAGCACTTTCACAGCTACATCGCCATGCCAACGCCCCCGAAACACAGTGCCAAAAGAGCCTGTCCCGATCCTCTTCAACAGCTGTACCTCACTGGGTGGCACCTCCCAGTAATAGCCTGAGTCCCGGTACCCCAGGTTCTTCTGTGGGCCAGATGGGTGGCATCAGAGGGGCCTACCCACAACCCTCAGTCATAGCACTCAGGCTATGGTGGCCCCCAAGGATTTCCTATGGCATACCAATTTTTTCTTTTCATCTGCCAAGGACTTCCGCTCCCGCTGTTCTGAAGGTAACTTGGAATGTGGGGACTTCCTCCCTGAAGTCACACTAGCTGGGCTAGGGCTACCCCGAGGGGCTCCATCACCACCTCTACCAGCAGCTGTGGTTGTACAGAATGCTGTGAGTGGAGGCAAGTGGGGTGGTACGGCAGAGAGAGCTCAGGGTGCAGAAAGGGGTGGGGGTTCTCTCACCATCGGTGCTGAAGCTCTGAGCAGTAAACTGGAAGGAGGTGGGAGCAGAAGTCAAAGTGAGGATATGACAATAGTAATGGCTTTAAGCAATGCTCCATGTTCCCCACTATCACCTCCTTGACACCCACCTGCATGAGGCTGGAGTCCATGGGAGCTGTGGTGCTGACCATGTGGACGTTAGGAGTAGATGTGGAGCGGATGCGCTGCAGTGGGGGATTGGCAGGGGCAGGGAATGAGAAGTGCTCCTGGTCACGTTGCTGGGCAAAGGGGCTAATAGAGAAAAGGCTGTGAAATCGCTGCAGAAGGAACTAAAAAGCAAAGAAAGCCCAACTCCACCACCCTGAATGTGCGTTTACTCAAACAGTACATGTCTGTTGGTCATACCAGTAATCATCTGCTCAAGAAACATTTACTGAGTGCCTCCTGTGTGCCAGATTCAACTCTAAACAGAGGAGATCAAACTGTGGATACCATAAATAAAAAGCTCTTGCCCTTGTAGAGTTATTTTTAGCAGAGGTAGAAGGATAAAAAAAAATCAAATATATAATGTGCCTGTTAGTGATAGGCACAAAAAGAGGAAAATAAAATGAAGGAGGCAGAAAGTGACGCTGGGGGAGTCAGGAGTAGGTTCTCAGAAAGGGTAATATTGGGAGAAAGGTCTAAAGAAGGAACAATGAAGGACAAAGATAGTTGGAGAAAGGGTAAGATATGACTTTTTATTACATATCATAATGACATGTATTTTTCAAATATATTATTTATTTTATAATAATGAGCATTACCTATATTAAAATGGCAACGTTTTCAGTACACATATTATCATATTATGTAATACACATTACACACATCATATAACGATTATACATATATCACGTTACAAAACACCTTTTTTACTGTTTTAAGACAGTCTCATGTAGCCCAGGCTGGCCTTGAACTTGCTACTTAGTGGAGGGTAGCCTTGAACTATTGATCGTCTTGCCTCCACCTCCCATGAATTATACCTTACAGAAAAACATTCTTCTGTTACTTTCACCATCCTGAGATTAAATTCACAGGTAAATCAATACACATACACTCATAACTACAAATAATAATACATTAACCTTACTTTTTATATATTATGCAAAACTATATGCTATCATATCCAACATAAGTGAAATAAAAGTACTTTCTGATACAGTAACATTTATTTCAAAGAGAAAAGACTGGGGTGTGGTTATACTGGAAGAAATGAACAAACTAGATGATTTTATATATACACTTGTAATGAATAATACGACTTGTCATTTACTCTGTATCAGATCTTGCTTTAAGCATTGCAAATATCTCAACTCTTAATCCTCTTCAGAACCCACTAGGGAAGTCTCACCCCCTCTTCCCGGATGAAACAAAATGAAACCTGGAGTGACTGGGTGCCTTACCAATGATCCCACAATCCCATGCCCTTATTTAACACTTGTAGGTACTCAATAGTATTTATCACGTAAACAAACAAATGAAAGTATAATCTCTCAGGGTCCTCCAATCCTTCTTTCACTGGCCCCCTGGCCTTTCATCTACGACATCCCTACCTGGGACCCTGGGGGGTTAGCAGCTCATTCACAGAGAGATTTGAGGGAGCCTCCTGCTGCCTGGAGCCTCCAGACAAATCCTGGATGCTGTGGTAGAACCTTGAGGACATAAAGGTGTAAAACAAGAAGGATGTGAGTATAGGTTGGCTGACTGTAAGCCCTTGTACTTGGGCTTCTATCCTCCCCATCCCTCAAGCCACCCCAGGCTGGGCTCACTGTCGGCGGTTGGTACTCATGTCAACGCAGACGGTGGGGACCTTGGAGGAACAATGCTGGTGGAACTTGTAGCCACAGGTCTGGCAGCGGAATCCATGGAACAGAAACTTAAGGCAGAAGTCACAGAAGGCCAGGCTGAAGAATGTCTTCCGTACCTGCAGCCACAAAGCAGGGAAGTGCAGGCCTGACTGAAGGCCCTCTCTGTCCACACTGTGGCCTCCCCCACCATCCCCATTAGACTTACAAAATTGTGCATGGTCAGTGGCACATCTTCAAGGACCTCCACAATGAGCTCCTCACCATCCAGAGGCGCAATGGCTGTGTCCCAGGCAGTGACTGTCTTTCTTCTGCAAGAAATATGGGAGAGAGTGTGAGTGATGGTAGACTGGGACCACAGTAGACAGGGAAGTTCCAAAAGTTCCTCTCAGTCCCATCCACGAACCACTCTCCCACATGTTTAATTCTCACTAAGTTAGTCACTTTTGGACTGGAGAGAGGAGGGCTCAGCAGTTAAGAATACTTGCTTTTCTTTCAGAGGACCTGGGTTCAGTTCCCAGCACTCACACGGTGGCTCATAACCATCCTTAACTCCGGTGAGGTCTTGAACCTTCTTCTGGCCTCCATAGGCATGAGGAACACACACAGTGCACATACATGCAGTCAAAACACTCATACACATAAAAAGGGTAACATTTCAAATAAAAAATAAAGTTAGTCACTATTCTTACTCCCACTTTATAAATGAGAAAACAGGCTCAAGCAATTAGGCGAACCGCCCAAGCGCTAGGATAACAGGTATACCCACCACCCCCAGACTTAATCCATGATCTTAACCATGTGGTGAGAGGCAAATGAAACTACATCTCAGGAGTAGTAAGCCAGCACCTGAGAAGGGGGCTGATGAGACACTGAAACAGGTAAAAGAAAACATGAACTCCATCCAAAACATTAAGGCACCAAGGAACACAAGAATAGAAAGGTCAATGAAGACCAACTCCACGGTTGTATGGGGACCATGAGAAAAGAAAGAGCTGGTGACTTCAAGAAATGGTGAAAGAGCCGGGCGTGGTGGTGCACGCCTTTAATCCCAGCACTGAGGAGGCAGAGGCAGGCGGATTTCTGAGTTCGAGGCCAGCCTGGTCTACAAGGTGAGTTCCAGGACAGCCAGGGCTGCACAGAGAAACCCTGTCTCAAAAAACAAAAAAAAAAAATGGTGAAAGAACAAAACAGATGATCTCTGGAAGGTGACAGACTTGAGGGCTGAGTGGATTGCAGACCTTCCAATGGTCAGTAAAGGGAAACGAATGATGTCACCTGGATTACCTCAGATAATGGAAAACTCCAAGATAAATAAGGAGGAATAAGATGGCAGTGAAGAAGGGAGGTGTGTAGGGACCTAGTGAATGGCATGGGGTTTCCATACTTACCCTTTGATGAGTCTGTACACCACGCAGCAGTCCTGATTGAGACCCCGCACCTTCAGGGCCTTGTCCAAAGAGTCATAGACACTCATGCCTTCCCGGACAGTCACCTGTGTGTGTGTGTGTACAGGGGTTGGGGTCTTCAGTATCCAATAGTTACCCTAGCCAATTATTCCTTCCCTCTGCAGTAGTCATTCCCTAACCCTTGCCACCCTTCTGATCCCACACTAGGACTATCTGGAACCCCTGCCAGTATTGCCTGAGTGACTCACCACTGTGCGTTGCTTGTTAGGCAGGTACACTTTGACAGTGCCAACTGCCCGAGATGGCTCAGCCCCACTAACAGGAGGGCCTCGTGGTGGTTCCATGTTGCCTAAGATTGTTTTCAAGATGGGCTGAGGTAGGACTGGGCAGCTGCCATAGGCTTCCTAGCAGAGAGCAGAGGAAAAATTCAGAGGTCTAGTAATGACAGCCTGAAAGCAGAATGGCAGAGGACATACAAAATTCCAAGTTCCCTCTGTTCCCTGAATCCCACTTTTCATGAAACAGCCCAGTGACACTAACCCTTCCCTGCTGAGAATCTCCTATTGCTTATCTCACAGTTGAGTACCAAGATCTGAGCCTCACTGCAGTGAGGAGACAGTATACACGGTTCTAGACAGTGCAGAACACAAGACTCTTCCAGAGACTAATGGGGAAGTCAGTATGTACTGCACTGAAAAAAATCACAGGTCTCAGGCACACAATGGAAATGAACAGGCTGTCTTAGCTTGAGAGAATGGGTGATCAGACACTATAGGGAAAGCAGTCACAGACAGGGTACAGGAAAATGGAGGATCATCAGACCTTGTCTTTAGTTTGAAGGAAATGAAGACTGTACCAATGACCTTAAAAGGCACTGTGGCCATTCCAGAGCATGAGCTATAAGGCTAATGGTAGAATCAAAGGTACTGTCAGATAGCTAATAGAGGTCACCAGACCCTGAAGAGTTCAGAGGTTCACCATACACTATACTAAAGAGAGATGTAATAAGAGTCACTACAGACTGTGAAAAACAGCTGGATAACAGACCACATTACACACTAAATCAAATGCAGTGGCAATGATGGCTCATCAGAAAACACTATCAAGAGGAAAGGAAAAGGAAGACAATGGTGTCCAGATGAAGAAAATGGAGGTAAGGGTGGGGGAAGGGCTTCCAAAAACTGTACCTGATAACTACTGAGGGGTCACAAACAGATTACTGGTGTAAACGCACTGTGAAATCATGGAAAGAGATTAGGGTGAACTAGGGATAATGGGGTAATCATCAGACATTTTCCTAGGTGGCGTAGAATATTAAGGGCAACAAGGAACCATGGGAGAGAGCTGCATCTCCTGGACATCTTGAGGAAACGTCATTAGACATTTTAAGGGGTTTAAGAATTCACCTTGGAATTTCGCCCCCAAGCCCCAGACCCCAGACCCAATTTGGCTCGGTCCCGCCCTCCCCAAGGGCTTCAAGCTCTGTGCAGGTGCACTGCCACGCGCAGCAAGCGAAACCACCACTGCAGCCTGCAGGCCGACTCCTCCATCCACTCCCACGGTCGATGACGACGGTCTCGCCCGGGTCAAACCACTCCTTTGGTTCCGGGCGGGAGAACGCTGAGATTCAGACGGAAGCATCTTGGAGCTGAGCTTTTGGTCCGGACTTCATACCCGGGTCCCGCAGCCGCTCCAAAACCCGAACCCTACCGGGCCTGCCCTCACCTGTCACACAGCTACCACCACCACCGCCTCCATCTTGGGCTTGTCTTCTTGTTTCCTCTCTCAGTCCACCGCCACCGTCCCTAGGCCTTCTGCTATTGGCTCTCAGGGACTCGTCTCTCCATTCTTATTGGAGTATGATCATGCCCATCAAGACAGGGCCAGCGGAATGTGGGTCGTGTTCCGGATTAGGAGGGGTGGGCTCAAACGGCTGTCTCTAGGGCAAATTCGCCTGCCCTGATTGGCGCGCAGGCGCAGTCAGGGCGACTACTGCGTTTTAAGGACTTTAACCCTAACAGTGCTACAGAATAAAGAAGCTTGTCCTTTTTTGGTGTGAGTGTCAGAGGCACGACTCGATTTCAGTTTTGTATTTTCTGGCCATTTAAGACTGATCTGAGCAAGAGAAACCCTTAAATGCAATTTGGCTAGTACTGAAAAAGCACATTTTAAAGAACTCTCCATATATCTTAATTCGATGGTCTTTAAAACAGGGTGGACTCAGACTAAATGATGTTTAGTATTTACCAGCTCTAAGAAACTGTAGTCATAACTTTTGCTAATTAGCGGATCCATGCTGGAGGTCTGGCTTTAGGGAGAGAAGAAAGGGGTTGAGGAATTTGAAAGACAGACCACAGCTGGCTAGGTGAAGAAGGGATTGTTGTTCTGGAATGCAATCCTGTGGCAGCCATTTGTGGACATATTTTAGGATGAATATAATTCTTAAGCTGAATTTACCCAGGCATCAGAATAAGAAAAAGCAGACACACACATGTGTATGTACCTACAATTCTTTTTCTTGGAGCATTTCCTTCAGAAAACTTGTATTTTCTCTGTCCATTTGAGATACATATATATAAATCTTCCTTAAAAGCTAGGGTTGTAGCTCAACAGGAGAATGAACCACAAAGCCCTGAGTTAAATTCCCAGCACCCCACCTCTCCCCAAAGAGTATGGCAGTCTCTTGCCAGTTTTACAACCACAGAAAAATTTCCTTAAGGTCCTTGAAACCATCTCTTTCAAATGTAACAACACCCCTATCTCCCTGTCTGATGCAGACTTCCTCTATGTGTCCAGCTCAAAGTTGTTACTCCTTTCTTATAAGATATGAGTCTTGGTTTTCCTTTGGATAAAGTTAAGTAACAGATGGCCACCCTGACTACTAGATGAATTTAAGAGAAACTCTGTGTCCCAAATGGTACTGTCACGTTTTCTTACTTCAAAACGAGCTAGTAGTTATTTTGAGAATCTGTATGTAATGGGCTGAGTCTGTTGGTTCTATAAAAAGATAAGATTTCTTTCTTTCAATTCTCTGCAAAAACAGGACAAGAAATAATTTGAAAATCAATCAATCATGTAGTCCAACAACATCATTTCTAAGTGTTTACTCTAGAGAAATGAAAACATACACCCACATGGTATGCTGGTAAATGTTAACAACCAGCTTTTCGAGAAGAAAACAGTTATAATTTGTAACATTTGTCAGTTGTGGTATAAAGATTCCTACAGTGGCTATTTCAAACTACCAATATGACATCACTGAACCAGAGTTAAGAGAGAGGCCCTAAATTGGCTGTGGTGAGCCAACCACAACCCGTTACATATCCACACTAAAATATGTATGTTCATATTCAGATTAGCTTTATTTGTATTAGCAAATGTAAAAACTAAAAACAAATATACTAGAAACAGCCTTGGTATCCAACAAAAGAATAGACCACAAACTATGACAATGGTCACATAATAGAACACTCAGCAATCACAACTATAGAACAGCATAGATGAATTTCCTAGACCTAAGTTTAAAAGAAGAAGAAAAAAACAGGCACTAAAGAGTAATACTATAGTTTCAATGGAATTCTAAGCCAGGAAAAACCAGTCTACAGTGAAATAAATCAAACTAGTTGCCATTTGGGGAAAGAGTAAAGAGATTATTACTATGGTGTGGATGTGGTCTGTTCTTTTTTTTTTTTTTTTCTTGAGACAGGGTTTCTCTGTGTAGCCCTGGCTGTCCTGGAACTCACTTTGTAGTTCCAGGCTGGCCTCGAACTCAGAAATTCGCCTGCCTCTGCCTCCCGAGTACTGGGATTAAAGGCATGCGCCACCACGCCTGGCGTGGCCTGTTCTTGTCAAAATTCATGGTGGAATTTTGGTAGCCAGTGCATGGATACTGATAGGTGGGGCCTTTCATGGGGATTGACATCTTTAGTGCAAGACTGGATTAGTTCTTGCAGCAATGGATTAGTTCTTGCTCTTCATTGTTGGGTACTAGGGAGACGGCTCAAGTTGGTAAAGTAGGTGTTTCATAAGCATGAGTGAAGTACTCAGGTACTTTCCACATAAAAATAAACCAAGTGTGGTGATCTGTGTTTGTAATCCCAGTGAGAGGAGGAAACAGCAAGATCCCTGAGACTGGCTACCAGCAAATCTAGCTGTAGTATTGAGCTCCAGGGCAATGAAGAGGTTCTGTCTCAACAATCAAGGTGAAGTCTAGCAAGATGGTTCAGTGGTTAAAGGTGCTTGTGTTGCAGACCAGCTAACCTGAGTTTGATCCCTGGAACCCACAAAAAGGTAGAAGGAAAAATTGACTCCACAAAGGTGTCTTTTAACCTCCACATATATACTATAGCACTTGTGTACCCCATTGTGCACGTACAAAATAATAATATTAGTAATAATAATAGTAAACAAAGTCGATGGCACCTGAAGGATACTGGAAGTCGACCCCTTGTTTTTATATACATGTACATATATGTACAGGTGGACACTCATGAATTCACGATTACAAACATGAGGATGCTTGGCTTGTTATTGCGTTAAAGCATGATAGCCTAGGCAGCAAAACTCTGCACTGTAGGTTGACTTCTGGAAGCGGCAGGCTCTGCAGTGTCATTTAGCATGCAGACTTTATTAGGTTGTTAGCTTTCTAGCAGTGCAAATGGAAAGGTGAGGACAGGCTAAAGCAGAAAAAACAGTTGACTTGGTATGCACTCCCTACATCAGTTTTTGCCTGATCCCAAAAGAAATCTATGGAGCTAGCTAAACCTATAATGTATTTCCCGAGCTTGGATAAAGATGCAATTCAACATTAATGAATGTTGATGCCCTGGGAAAGGTATACCGGTGAGCAGGGAGGCTTGTGGCAACTGAGTCACCTCCAAAGGGATTGGCATCTGAGGATTGTTTGCTCACATCACCCTCAGTGGCTGGGGCAACAAGTCCCAGCTTGAATTTGGGACCCTTGTCAGCTGGTTAAGTGTCTGTTGGTCTTAGATGACTTGACACACAAGGACAATGACTCATCCTAATTAGAATCTTATGCTATGAGCAGGGACCTAGCATTTGATTAGAAATGCTTGCTCTGAAAAGCTATTGAGTTATTTATCTGTCATTTTCTCTGATCAGCAAACACTTAGAGGCTTTGCTAATTTTTGTGAGTACTTTCAGTATCTTTTCATTTATGAAGTTAGTATTTGTTATTTGCTCATGGATATTAGAAATCAGCTCCCGGGCTGGTGAGATGGCTCAGTGGGTAAGAGCACCCGACTGCTCTTCCGAAGGTCTGGAGTTCAAATCCCAGCAACCACATGGTGGCTCACAACCATCTGTAACAAGATCTGACGTCCTCTTCTGGAGTGTCTGAAGACAGCTACAGTGTACTTACATATAATAAATAAATCTTAAAAAAAAGAGAGAGAGAGAGAAATCAGCTCCCATTGTTCACATTTACTGGAATTCAAATAAGGATACCAACTGAAATAATTGGAGAAACCTTTCATTAATCCTTATGGATGGCCCTTGAGCTTAGGTGCACACATATTTGTATCTTGCCTCATGGAGACTGCCTCTCTTTAAAGTTAGTATGTAATGCCAAGCTATTTCAAGTGATGGTGCACCTGTTTCCATTTATATCTGACTTAAATGTTGGACATTCCGTTCAGTATACAGTAATATTTTATTGTGGTTTGAGTTTGAAATTTCCTGAGTCAGTGGTGAAAAGAGTGGGTGTAGTTACTTAACATCGTTTCTTCTTCTGGAGGGTCTTCAAGAGGGAAAGATTAGCACGTCATCCATAATCAGAAAGGTGATCAGCAGCCGGGCGTGGTGGCGCACGCCTTTAATCCCAGCATTTGGGAGGCAGAGACAGGCGGATTTCTAAGTTCGAGGCCAGCCTGGTCTACAGAGTGAGTTCCAGGACAGCCAAGGCTATACAGAGAAACCCTGTCTCGAAAAAAAAGAAAAAAAAAAAAACAAAACAAAAACAAAAACAAAGACAAACCATGGGTGATATTCTGAAAGCTGCAGGCTGTGACTTCACTAATGTGGTGAAAACAACTGTTTTACTGGCTGACATAAACATATGTCCAGGGTAGCCTTCCTGCCAGGGCTGCTTACCAAGTCACTGCTTTACCCAAAGGAAGTAGATCTGAAATCGAAGCAATCACTGTCCAGGGACCTTTCATCACTGCATGACTATAAGTAGCAATGCAGATGTTGACTCTGGAGTTTTTAGAATGTCTTTCACACTTGAATTTTTACAAATGGTGCTGGGAAGTATAAACATGATCAGAGTGGTTGAAGCTACCATGGAAATGACCAATTATGTGGAGATTTGACATTAATTGGAGATTACTCAGTACAGTGACTGATGCTCTAATTTCAATTAAGTTGCTGGGTGTGAGAGAAGAGATGAACAGCTACTGAGATGGGGAGCAGAAGGAAAGATGAGCTACTGTACATGAGAAATAGTAAGGAGCACACCTACTTAAATCATATTAATTTTCTCATGTAAAATACGCAGTTCTCATGTTAGATATAAGAAACTAAATTAAAATATTCAAACTTGAATAGTACCAGGACAACAAGTGGACCAAAATCTTATACCGATAATATTGCTTTAATAGAAATAAAAAATAGATGTGTAACTTAAAAAAAATTCCTTATCATATTTGGACAGATTTATTCTATATTTATTTATACATATATTAATCTTTCTATTACTAATAACAGAACATCACAGACTGCGTGTATATATACTTGAAAAGCAGAGGCAGGGAGATCACAAGTTTGAGGCCAGCTTGGATAATATAGCTAGTACAAGGCCACCCTGGCCGCTGTATTTCAAAATACAAAACAGAAAGAAGGGAAAGGGGGGAGGGGAGATAAAGGAAAGAAGAGAGAGAAGAAATAAAGCAGGAAAGAAAGAATAAAGGACGATAGATTATCTAGATAAGTGGGTAGGTAAGTAGATGAGTGGGTGGGTGGATGGTGTACTGGATGGCTTTGTGTGTTAACTTGACACAAGATGGAGTTATCACAGAAAAAGGAGCTTTGGTTGGGGAAGTGCCTCCATGAGATCCAGCTGTGGGGCATTTTCTCAATTAGTGATCAAGGGGGGAAGTCCCCTTGTGGGTGATTCCATCTCTGGGCTGGTAGTCTTGGTTCTATAAGAGAGCAGGCTGAGCAATCCAGGGGAGGCAAGTCAGTAAAGAACATCCCTCCATGACTTCTGCATCAGCTCCTGCTTTCTGACCTGCTTGAGTTCCAGCTCTGACTTCCTTTGGTGATGAACAGCAACTTGGAAGTGTAAGCTGAATAGACCCTTTCCTCCCCAACTTGCTTCTCGGTCATGATGTTTGCGCAGGAATAGAAACCCTGACTAAGACAGATGGGTGGATGGATAGATAGATAGATAGAGCTTCATAATCCTGACCCCAGGTCAAGGGTCTATCCAGTATGATGCAGTATGATGATGACTTACATATTGGTGAGTATTGGGGTGTGGGGGTGTGGGTGTGGGTGTGGGTGTGTGCAAGTATGTCTTCTGATTTAATTCCCTAG
Source organism: Mus pahari (assembly GCF_900095145.1). Lineage (NCBI taxonomy): Eukaryota > Metazoa > Chordata > Mammalia > Rodentia > Muridae > Mus > Mus pahari. The sequence continues at coordinate 13,129,251 of NC_034613.1, read as the reverse complement.
TCTCTTTAAAAAAGATTTATTTATCTATTGATATATTTATTTAATGTGTACGAGTATTTTTCTTGCATATATGTAAGCATACCATGTAGGTGCCCGGTCCCCATTAGGGTCAGAAAAGGCTTCAGAGCCCCTGGAACTGGAGTTAGAGATAGTTGTGAGCTGCCATATAGGAGCTAGTAATCAAACCTAGTTCTGAGAGCACAGATGGTGGTCTAACTATTGAACCATCTCTCCAAACCTACCTTATACTTTTTAAAAAATATTAATGTGAGGGCTGGGCATGGTGGCGCATGCCTTTGTGTGTGTGTGTGTGTGTGTGTGTGTGTGTGTGTGTGTGTGTGTTGTAAGTGCTTCAGACTTGCTAAGCCATCTCATTGTCCTCTCTTATTTTTTATAAGGCCACCATTAGTCACCCTAATATCTAATCCTAATCACCTTCTAAAGACTTCACTGCTCAGATCTTTACTTCTCGTCTGTTCCTCTAGATATGACCCCCCAATATCACCCTCAGCTCTGTGGCAGAGAAGCTGTTGTGGTCTCCCTTTCCTTTCTGACCCACTCCCCAGCTAATCACAGGAACCTTCTCCTCCAAACTTTCATCCCCCAACTTGTGCCACTATCCCAGCCTCCAGCACCAGCAGACATTCACTGGGAACACACCAGCTGAGCAAGTCCAGGGAAATGAGTAAGACAACTGAGGACCTTCACCACTCCCTCCTCCCACAAGGTTCAGCCCTCCAGTCTCATCCCCAGATCTATAGCAGAACATCTGCAGCCTTCATCCCACCACCCCATCCCACATACATCTGTGGATCCCATGAATGATCTCCTCCTGGCTTCCCTCCTCCAACTCACTTTGCCCAGGCAAATCCAGCAGGCACCCACTGCTAACCTATGGGCTATGCCTGCCAGAGGACCAGGTAGGCTGCCTGCAGTTCTTCTGAACTCCCTATATTCCCTCAGATTTAATCCCTAGTCTCATCCCCACCTCTGGCACACACCTCTGGCATGCTTTCCTACACCGACCCCATGTGCACCCCACTCATTTCCATCTAATGTGGATCCCATGGATATTCCTCTTCTGACCTCCCTTCCCTCACTTGTTGCTGACCAGAGCCTCCAACTCCAGCAGATATCCTCTGTTAAACCACAGCCATGCCTGTTAGAAAACCAGGTATGCTACCTACAGATCTTCTCTGCTCCCTCTGTTCCCCCAGATCCAATCCCCCAGTCCCATCCTGAGCTCTGAAGCAGAATACCTATGGCAACCTTCCCTGCCCCCTGTGGCCATCTACTATGGATTCCACAGACTTTCCCTCCTTAATTACTTTCTCCCCACTTGTTACTTTATCCCAGTCCCGAATTCCAGCAGGGACTCCCTGCTAACCCCACAGTCGACTTGTATCAGGGCAACAAGTAGTCCTCTCTCCTTCAGTTTCTCTAGATCCAATTCCCAGTGCTATAGCAGAGCTTCTTGGTGACCTCTCTTCACTGTCTCCCCACCCCATTCCAAAGAGACAAAATAAGCAGATCATCATTGAACACTCTGTTCTCCTTTCCCCTGTGAACTCCTTCAGAACCCTAGCCTATCCCTATTTCTGTCACCTCCCAATATCAAGAAACACATTTTACCTGAAATCTCCAGTAGTCACAACTGACAAGTCTAAAGAGGATTTTTTATCAGGCCACACACAACCATCACACACTCTGAAAATCCAGAAAAGAAACAGAAACCAAGGAACAAAACACCCACCTAACAAAGACAAATCCAGAAATCAGTACCTAGACCTATGATCACCTCAAATCAGACGCCTAGACAACAGCATAAAAACACAACCAATAACAAATAAATACCTCACCATGAGAGCCCAGCTATCCTACCACAACAGGTCCTGAATATTCCAACACAGCTGAAACACAAGAAAAAAGACCTTAAAATTGACTCTATAAAAATGATAGAGGTCCTTAAAGAAGAAATGAAGAAATTCCTTAAAGAAATTCAGGAAAATACAAGCAGTGGGAGGAAACAAATAAAACTGTTCAAGACTTTAAAATAGAAAGAGAATCAACAAAGAAACCCAAACTGAGGAAATCCTGGAAATGAAAACTTCAAAAATTTGAAAAAAAAATTTGAAAAGGGCCAGGCGTGGTTACGCACGCCTTTAATCCCAGCATTTGGGAGGCAGAGGCAGGCGGATTTCTGGGTTCGAGGCCAGTCTGGTCTACAGAGTGAGTTCCAGGACAGCCAGAGCTACACAGAGAAACCCTGTCTCGAGAAAAAAAAGAATTTGAAAAGAAACCACAGATGTAACCATCATGTAACAGAATACAAGAGATTGGAGTGAAAAAAATCTCAGGTGTTGAAGATACAATAGAAGAAATTGATACATATGTCCAAAAAAAAGTTAAATCTAAAAAACTCCTAATACAAAACATCCAGGAAATCTGCAACACTATGAAAAGACCAAACCTAAGAATAAGAGGACTAGAGGAAGGAGAAGAGTCCAAGCACAGAGATCAAGAAAAATATTTTCAACAAAATTATAGAAGAAAATTTTCCTAACCTAAAGAAGATGCCTATAAAGAAAGGTACAACATTGTTGCTGTTTCTAAGAGATGCTTGCTGATAGGAACCTGGTGTGGCTGTTCCCTGGGAGGTTCTACCAGCACCTGACCAATGAAGATGCGGATACTTGGTTCCAACCATCAGACTGAGCTCAGGGACCCTGGTGGGGAGCTGGCAGAAGGACTGAAGAAAGTGGAGGAGAATTGCAACCTCATAGGAAGAACAATGTCAACTGGCCACACCACCCAGTCCTCCCAGGGACTAAACCACCAACTAGAGTACAGGGAGGGATCCATGGGTCCAGATACATTTGTAGCAGAAGATGGCCTTATCTGACATCAATGGGAAGGGAGGCCCTTGGTCCTGTGGAAGTTTGATGCCCCGGTGTAGGGGGATGCTGGAGCAGTGGGGTGGGAGAGGGTGGGGAAAGGGGAAGGGGGAGAGGGCAGATGTGGGTTGTGGGGGTTGTGGAGGGGTAACTGGGAAGTGGGATATCATTTGAGATGTAAACAAATGGAATGATTAATTTAAAAAGAAGCATACAGAACAGCAAATAGATTGATCAAGAAATGAAACTCCCCTTGCCATATAATTATAAAAATATTAAACATACAGACCAAAGACAGAATATTAAAAGGTGTAAAGGGGAAAGAATAAGTTATATATAAAGGGAGACTTATTAGAATTACACTTGATTTCTCAATGGAAACTTTAAAAGCCAAGAAGGGTCTGGCAGATGTGTTGCAAACTCTAAGAGACCACAGATGCCATCCAAGACTATATACCCAGCAAAATTTTGGGTCACCACAGATATAGAAAATAAGATATTCCATTATAATTCTAAATGTAAACAATGTCTACAAAGGTGCTAGAAGAAAAAACTTCAACCTAAGGAAGTTAGATACACCCATGAAAACACAAGGAATAATCTCAGCAAAATCATAAGGGAAGTGCTTCTCTCTCTCTCTCTCTCTCTCTCTCTCTCTCTCTCTCTCTCTCTCTCTCACACACACACACACACACACACACACACACACACATGTGCACTTGCACCACCACCACCACCACCACCAAAATAACAGGAATCAACAATTATTGGTTATCGATATAGCTCAACATCAATAATCTCAATTCCCCAATAAAAAGACAGATTAACAGAGTGGATGTGAAAATAGGATTTGTATTTCTGCTGAATCCGAGCAACATACCTCAGCATCAAGGAGAGACATTGCCTCAGGGTAAAGAGTTGGCAAAAGATATACCAAGCAAATGGACCTAAGAAATAAGGTGGTGTAGCCATTTTAAATATCTAACAAAATAGACTTCAAACCAAAACTACTCAAGAGAGATAGGGAAGAACACTTCATATTCATCAGAAGACAAATCCAGCAAGATGTTATTTCAGTTCTGAACATCTATGTCCTGAACACAAGGGCACCCAAGTTTGTAAAAGAAACATGACTTCAGCTTAAACCCCACATTAACCCTCACACACTGATAATGGGAAGCTTCAACACACCACTCTCACCAATGGACAAGTCATCCAGACAAAAACCGAACTAAACTGAAAAATACTGGAGCTAGCAGACTTTCTAAACCAAATGGACCTAAGAGATATTTACAGAACATTTCACCCAAACACAAAAGAATATACCTTCTTCTCAGAAGGTCATGGAATGTTCTACAAAGTTAACTACATATTAAGTAACAAGAAAGTCTCAACACATACAAAATTATTGAAATAACAACCTGCATCCTATCAGAATACCATGGATTAAAACTGGGTACCAACAGAATGCTTATAAATGCATGGAAACTGAACAACTGTTCTCAATGAAGTAGGTTAAGGAAAGAAGAAAGAAAGAAATTTGGATCTTGACCCCCAAGATCTCTCAAACACTGGACCACCAAACAAACAGCATACACCAGCTGATATAAGGCCCCCAACACACATACAGTAGAGGACTGCCAGGTCTGTGTTCATTCAGAGATGATGCACCTAACCCTTAAGAGACTGGAGGCCCCAGGGAATTTAGAGGTCAGGTGGGGTGGGGGTGGGGACATCCACATGGAGACAGGAGGTGGAGAGGAGGTGTGGGATGTGGGAACAGTCAGAGGGTGGATTGGGGGGGATAAAATATGGAGTGTAATAAATAAATAAATACATACATAAATAAATAAATAGAAATTAAAGATTTTCTAGAAGTCAATAAAAAGAAATATACAGCATACCCAAATTTATGGGACACAATGAAGCCTGCTCTAAGAGGCAAGTTCATAGCACTAAGTGCCAACATTAAAAAAAATGGAGAGATCTCATACTAGCAACTTAACTAAAAGCTCTAGAACAACAATAAAAAATGTAATCACACCCAAGGAAAGTAGATGGCAAGAAATAATCAAATTCAGGGTTGAGTCAATAAAACAGAAGCAACGAGATAATACAAAGAATCAGAGTTGGTTCTTTGAGAAAAACCAACAAAATAGAGTAACCCTAAAAGACAGAGAACAAATCATTTGTACACAAATGAACAAAATCAGAAACAAAATGGATATAACAGTCACCAAGGAAATCCAGAGAACCTCAAGGTTATACTTTTAAAACTTGTACTTCACAAACTGGAAAATCTAAAAGAAACAGATAATTTTCTTAATAGACCCCACTTACCAATGTTAATTCAAGATTAGATAAACACTTTTTTTTCATTTATTATTATTATTATTTTCTTTATTTACATTTCAAATGCTATCCCAAAAGTTCCCTATAACTGCCCCCCCCCCGCACCTGCTCCCCTACCACTCCCACTCCCACTACTTGGCCCTGGCCTTCCCCTGCGCTGGGTCATATAAAGTTTGCAAGACCAAGGGGCCTCTCTTCTCAATGATGGCCGATTAGGTCATCTTCTGCTACATATGCAGCTAGAGACTCCAGCTCAGGGGGTACTGGTTAGTTCATATTGTAGTTCCACCTACAGGGTTGCAGCCCCCTTCAGCTCCTTGGGTACTTTCTCTAGCTCCTCCATTGGAGGCCCTGTGTTCCATCCAATAGCTGACT
>NC_034613.1:13119789-13123619 GCF_900095145.1 Mus pahari | reverse complement strand
CCTCCTTGTTAGATAAACACTTTAAATGGACATATAACCCCTAAGGCTATAGAAGCAGTCATTAAAAGTCTCCCACCCAGAAACTGCACAGGTCAGATGGATTTAGTGCAGAATTGTACCAGACTTTCAAAGAAGAGTTAATGTCAACACTCCTCAAATCATAACAAAATAGAAACAGAAGGAACATTGCCCAATTCATTTTATGAGACCACAGTTTCCCTGATACCAAACCACGCAAAGACTCCACAAAGAAAATGAACTTAAAAAAAAAAGAACTACAGACCAATTTCCCCTATGAACACAGACGGGAAAATACTCAATAAAATACTTGCAAACCGAATATAAGAACAGGTTAAAAAGATCATCCACAGTGATGAAGTAGGTTTCATTCCAAAGATATAGGGATGGTTCGATATATGAAAATCAGTCAATGATTACATATAAAAACCATATAAACAAACTAAAAGAAAAAGACATTATCTCATTAGATGCTAAAAAAGCCTTTGACAAAATCCAGCACCCATTCATGATAAAAGTCCTGGAGAGATTAGAAATGCAAGGCATATACCTCAATACAATAAAGTCTGTTAACAGTGAGCCCATAGACAACGTCAACTTAAGGGGAGAGAAACTCAAAGTAATTCTACTAAAATTAGGAACAAGACAAGCTTGTCCACTTGCCATACCTATTCATTATAGTACTTGAAATAGCTAGAGCAATATGAAAACTGAAAGCAATCAAGGAAGTACATGTTGAAAAGGAAGAAGTCAAAATATCTTTCTAAAATTTCCATGATACACTACAGTTGATAAACACGTTCATCAAATTAGCTGGATACAAAATTAACCCAGTATCCCACCTATATACAAATGACAAATTGAGAAAAAAATTAGGGAAACAACACCTTTCACAACAACCACAAATAATATAAAATATCTTTATGTAAGTCTAACAAAGCAAGAGGAAGATCTATATAACAAGAACTTTAAGTCTCTGAAAAAAGAAATTGATGAAGATATCAGAAGATGGAAAGATCTTCCATGCTCATGGATTGGTAGGATTAACTTAGTAAAAATTTCCATCCTGCCAAAAACAATTCAGTGCAATTCCCATCAAAATTCCAACACAATTTTTACAGACCTCGAAAGGGCAATTTTCAACTTTGTGTGGAAAAACAAAAGTCCCAGAATAGCTAAAACAATCCTGAACAATAAAAGAACTACTAGAGGTCTCACCATTCCCAATTTCAATTTGTATTACAAAGCTATAGTAATAAAAAACCACCTGGTACTGGTATAAAAACAGACATGTTCATCAATGGAATAGAACTGAAGACTCAGACATAAACTCACACACCTATCAACACCTTATTCTTTTTTATAAAGAAGCCAAAAATACACACTGGAAAAAAGAAACAACTTCAACAATGGTGCCTGTCTAACTGGATGTCAGCATGTAGAAGAATCCAAATAGATCCATACTTATTCCTCTGCACAAAACTCAAGTCCAGATGGATCAAAGACCAAAATTTAAAACAGGATACACTAAACCTGATAAAAGAGAAAAGTTGGAAATGATCTTAAATTTGTTGGCACAGGAGACAACTTCCTGAACACAACACTGATAGTGCAAGCACTAAGACAAGCAATTAATAAATAAGACCTCAGGAAATGGAAAAGCTTCTGTAAGGCAAAGTACACTGACAATTGGACAAAATGGCAGCCTATACAGAATGGGAAAATATTTTAACCAACTATACATCCAATAGAGGAGTAATAGCCAAAATATATAAAGAATAGAGAAACTAGATTTCAGAAAACCAAATAATTCAACTAAAAAATGGGGTATAGATCTAAACAGAGAATTCTCAATAGAGGAAACTCAAATGACTGAGAAACACTTAAAGATATATTCAACATCCTTAACCATCATGGAAATGCAAATCAAAACTACTTTGAGATTTCATTTTTTACCTGTCAGAATGGCCAACGTCAATAAAACAAAAGAGACAGCACATGCTAGCAAGAACCTGGGGTAAAGGTACACTCCTCCATTGCTGGTGGGAGTGGAAAATTGTACAACTACTATGTAAATCAGTATGGAGATTCCTCAGAAAGTTTGGAATCGATCTACCTCAGACCCAGCTATACCACTGTTGGGCATATACCCAAAGGATGCTGCATCCTACCACAAGGACACTTGCTTGAACATGTTCATTGCTGGTTTATGCATAATAGCCAGAGACTGGAAATAACCTAGACATCCCTCAACAGAAGAATGGATAAAAGGAAATGTGATTTATTAACACAATGGAGTATTACTCTGCTGTTAAAAAAAAATGAAATCATGAAATCTGCAGCAAATGGATGGAACTAAAAATAATCATCTTAAATGAGGTAACCCAGACTCAGAAAGATAAATATGGTATGCATTCACTTTTATGTGGATACTAGCCATTAAATAAATAGTAATCAACTTACAATCTGTAGACCCAGAAAGGCTGGGTATAGAAGAAGGGACTAGGGGGAACACATGGATCTGATCTCCTTGGGAGGGGGAAATAGAACATATCTTATGGGTGGACTGGAGGTGGGGGATGGGAACAAGTTTAGGTGAGGAGCGGAAGTGGAGATGGGTTTAAAGAAAGGATTACAGGGAGAGACAGCTGGAATTGCAGGGTATTTGGGGGGTGGTATTGAAATCTTGTGCAGTGGAAACCTTCTAAAATATATGAAGGTGATCCTAATAAGGTGTCCTAATATTGGTGGAGATGAAGTCCCAACTGACCACCTCTTTTTTTTTTTTTTTTTTTTTGGTTTTGCAAGACAGGGTTTCTCTGTGTAGCCCTGGCTGTCCCAAAACTCACTCTGTAGATCAGGCTGGCCTCAAACTCAGAAATCCATCTGCCTCTGACTCCCAAGTGCTGGGATTAAAGGCATGTGCCACCACCAACCAACCGGCCCAACTGGCCACCTCTTGTCATCAAAGGAAGCTTCCAATATTGAAGCTGAGCTGCATTCAGTTAAGTTCTTTGCCAAGGGGGTCCAGTGGAAATCTCCAAACAACCCAGGCTGTTGTCAAACTGACAACTGGGACCCATTGCTGAGGACAATACCCACACAGCTTATTGTATGGAAAATTAGAGCTGGTGCCTACATGAAACCTTCACTCCTATGTCCTAGTCTCTTTGGTATGAGAAGGTACACTGCGGACTACCAAGAGAAAGATGTAAATGCTAACACAGCCACAAAAAACTTTAGCCTAGGGGCTGGAGAGATGGCTCAGTGGTTCAGAGCACTGACGGCTCTTCTGAAGGTCATGAGTTCAAATCCCAGCAACCACATGGTGGCTCGCAACCATCCCTAATGGGGTATGATACCCTCTTCTGGGGTGTCTGAAGACAGCTACAACGTACTTACATATAATAATAAATATTTTAAAAAAACTTTAGCCTATATTCAGTCCTGCCTACAAGATATGGTAGGGCAATGGTGGCAAAGAACTTGTGGGAGTTCCCAACAAATGTCTAATTTGACTTAAGGCCCACTCCATGGAAGGAATCTATACCTGGCACTGCTTGGGTGACCAAGAACCAGAGACTAGATAGCCAAGAGACCTGAGATAAAACCACATAATATTGCTAAAAATGGGGGGGGGGATGTCAATAAAATGACTCCCGATGATATTCCACTATATGCCTTAATCAGCTATCATCAGAGAAACTTCCTCTGGCAGCAGATCGAAACAGATGCATTCCAGCTCATGCACACACACACACACACACACACACACACACACACACACACACAGAGAGAGAGAGAGAGAGAGA
>NC_034613.1:13116779-13118864 GCF_900095145.1 Mus pahari | reverse complement strand
TTTTGAGACAGGGTTTCTCTGTGTAGCCCTGGCTGTCCTGGAACTCACTCTGTAGACCAGGCTGGCCTCGAACTCAGAAATCCGCCTGCCTCTGCCTCTCAAGTGCTGGGATTAAAGGCGTACATGCGCCACCACCACCCGGCCAGGGTTTTCTTTTGTTGAAGAAGAAACTCCTTAGTGACCCAAGCTCAGAACACACTGCCACAAAGTATAGAGAATTGATGTATTCTGTACTCTCAGTTGAAGCAAGATCATTCTGGCCTTGTCCCTGCCCCTTCTTTTGCTTGAATTTCCTAAGGCTAGCCATAAAAACTAGTCATTCCTCTTCTTCAATGCAAGGCACAAAACCTGGAAATAGTGCTCTAAACGTCTGTCTTTTCTATATGGTAGTTGGCCATAAATTTGAGAATTTGCCTCGGCTAATAGGAGCTCATGGGTCCTCATTCCAGCAATGCCCTACATCTGTGGATAAAGAATAGAGAGAGGCCAAACTGGATGGGTCCCCACTGGTCCATCTATGATTCAGCTTTCTACTACTGTAACACACACACACACACACACACACACACACACACACACACACTTCTGAGCCTGGGTTGGTGGTTCATGCCTTTTATCCCAGCACTTGGAAAGCTAAGGCAGGAGAGTCATAAGTTCTAAGCCAGCCTGGGACCTACCTTATCTCAAAACAAGACAAAACAAAACAAAAATAAAAACAAGCTGTAATAAACTCAATTGTAATTTGTTCAATTTACTATTGTGAAATGTTTCTCAGCGTGCATTCACCAAGCACTTATACATCTGTGTCTTTTCAATATGTTTTTCTAAGCATTTCTGTATCTCTACATCTTTTAAGTATATTTTAAAAACGAGGATAGGCATCTTAGAGGGATAAAAGCTGCAACAAAAATTACTTGCATGCTTTTAACAAAATAGGACTCCTCCAAAACCACTAGTTATTTTTAGAAACCACGTCTGTCTCCGCCTCCATGGCTGAAAGGAGTTGCAGACACCATCTGTCTTAAGCTCGGCAGCTGGAACTGGAACCCAATAGCCCCAGCCACGTAGGTGGAACGGAGGAGGACAGCAGTCCTGGCTGCTGATTTGCTGATTGTTGTCGCAGTGCTTTGGTGTATGCTGGGTGTCACTCAGAAAATGGAAATGGGGCCCTCTGCTGGGCTATGTACCAAATTTCATCTAGGGAATTTTCTGGAAAGAAATTAGCCATAGAGGACAATAGTCTAAGAGCCAAAGAAAAAGAACCAATATCCATCTGAGTTTAAATGCCAGTTAGAAACAGCTTAGAAAATTTATTTAGGTAACCAAATTAAAAAGCTCGTTCCCCATCTCTTTTGTGTTAGTAATGTATTGAATTAAAGTTTGTTTTTTAAAATAACTAAAATTATATATTCTTTAAAAAAATCATCATATTGAAAAGCAAAACTGTAGTTTTAAACATCCTTAACCTTATTGTTTTCAGAATATTAATAAACATGTATTTTAATTAATTAGTTTATTTATTGTGCATATGTGTGTGCATGCATACCATGGAGCAGGCACATGTGGAGGTCAGAGGACATCCCCAGGGACTCTCAGTTCTCTCCTTCCACCAGTCAATCAGGCTTGATATTGGATATCTTTACCCACTGAGCTCTCTGCTACTTCAAACATCTGTAGTTCTTCTTTGTTCTTTAAATATCAGACTTCAAATCTCCCTGGGTAGTGTTCTGACAGTTTACTTCTCAGATCCTCTTGACTCCAGCTATAGTTGGAGCAGAGGATGTTATAAAAGCAATTGAATTATGAGTCTGAAACCCTTTGATACAGATGTTTAGAAATTGTTAGTGTCTATATAAGGCTGATTCTTCACTCCTTACATGTGTTATTAGTTAAAAAGAGTAGTAATTAAAGACATTTCTGCATAGACATCCACAAACTCATTAAACAGTCATTTAAAGGAATGTGTTAACTTAGAAAGATGCTATTGGGGGGCTGGTGAGATGGCTCAGTGGGTAAGAGCACCTGACTGCTCTTCCGAAGGTCCAGAGTTCAAATCCCAGCAACCACATGGTGGCTCATAACCAT
>NC_034613.1:13114493-13116669 GCF_900095145.1 Mus pahari | reverse complement strand
AGGCAGGCGGATTTCTGAGTTCGAGGCCAGCCTGGTCTACAAAGTAAGTTCCAGGACAGCCAGGGCTACACAGAGAAACCCTGTCTCGAAAAACCAAAAATAAATAAATAAATAAATAAATAATAACGTGTAAAAGAATGAGTGCTCCCTAATCTCATTTCCATTTTTTTTTTAATTTTCTTAGAGCCTGATTCTACAGCCCAGTGTCAGAGCAATTGCTTCCTATGTGTGACTCTGAGCTTGGTCTGAAGCACTGTAAAACAGAAAGAACTGTCTTAATAGAAGCCCGACAGAAACTTCAGAAGCACAGCAAATAATTAAATGTTAAGGGATTTAATTGTTTCTTTCATGAATGCTGATTTGTCAATCATAAAAAATTCTTTTTCTTCTTTTACTCTTTTTTGAAATGGGGGGTGCATCTCATTATGTAGCCTAGGCTAGCCTCAAACTGAGGATCTTCCTGCCTTTATTCTTCTAAGATTGCTAGTCTCACTTTAAAATATACTTAAAAGATGTAGAGAAATGGAAATGCTTAGAAAAAAATACTGAAAATACACAGATGTATGAATGGTGGAAACACATTAAGAAACACATCACAATAGTAAATTGAACATATGTACACCACCATACACAGCTCTGCCCTTGTTTTTTAATTTTAATTTTATATATCCACGGTGTTTTGTTTTGCATTAAAGCTTTTATATTGGTGGAATTTTATTTTGGTGTGAGGTCTAATAAAATATATACCATATCTTCCTGTTTGTCCCCCTCAAGAAGCTACTAGAGTAGCCTAGAAACATTTGGAAGCTATTTGCCTTTCTTAGGGAAATAACACAGGAAGAAATTAGTAGAAAACTGTTTTGATGCAGGAATCCTGAGGAATAAAACCCTGGCTCTCAGAAATTATGGACAAATCCCTCTAACACTAAAGCTGTGCATCTCCAACCATAGTGACAGCTCTTAACGGAAAAAAAATGTTCAAAAATCTTAGACTAATTCTGTTTTATAAGTGGGAAGATGCCCCATAAATACTTAATCTATCATTACTAAAAGTAGACCCATTTCAGGACATTACTTGAATAAAGAAAAGGCAAAATAGTGTGGCATCTTAATGCATGCTATTTTGACATACAAAGGTCCAAAGGATTCCATTGCCTTTAACTTATATTGGTAACACAGCTGGGAATGGTAGTTCATACTTGTAACCCTATCTGGGAGATGGAAGCAAGAAAATCAGGAATTCAAGGTCAGCCTTAGCTAGTTTGAGGCCAGCCTATAATTCATGAGACCTTGTCTCAAAAGAATGGTTGGTAATAAATATGTCATTAAATATTACATTGCAGAGGCCTAGAGTGATGGTTCAGCAGTTAAGAGCACTGAATGCTATTCTAGAGGATGCAGATTCTATTCTCAGCACCTACATAGTGGCTCAAAACCATCTGTAACTCCAGTTCCAGGGGATCTGATGCCTTCTGGCCTTTGAAAGCACTGCACTGTCGTATAAATTTTTAATCCCAATTTGGAGTTTCTACCTGACCTTGATCATTCAGTTCCTGGACAAAAGACACACACTTTTTAAATTTACAAACATACATGTAAGCAAAACACTCATACACATAAAATCTTTTTTTTATTTAAAGAAGCACTATAGGGGCTGGTGAGATGACTCAGTGGGTAAGAGCACCTGACTGCTCTTCCGAAGGTCCTGAGTTCAAATCCCAGCAACCACATGGTGGCTCACAACCACATGGTGGCTCACAACCATCCGTAACGAGATCTGACTCCCTCTTCTGGAGTGTCTGAAGACTGCTACAGTGTACTTACATACATACATAAATAAATAAATAAATAAATAAATAAATAAATAAATAAATAAATCTTTGAAGAAGCACTATAGATGAGTAAAGAGTTGCTTGGACCAGAAGTTTGAGACTTAGTCTGAACAACATAATACAACTCTGATTTAAAATAAATAGTAAGCCAGGAGTGGTGATGCCCACCTTTAATCCTAGCAACCAAGGGGACCGGGGCCAAAGTCTCTGTATGAGTTTGAGGCCAAGCTGGTGTACATAGTGAATTACAGGTCAGCCAAGACTGCAGAGTGAAACTTTAAAGAAAGAAGGAAGGAAGGAAGGAAGGAAAGGGAAGGGAAGGGAAGGGAAGGGAAGGGAAGGGA
>NC_034613.1:13084352-13112327 GCF_900095145.1 Mus pahari | reverse complement strand
AGCCCTGGCTGTCCTGGAACTCACTTTGTAGACCAGGCTGGCCTCAAACTCAGAAATCCGCCTGCCTCTGCCTCCCGAGTGCTGGGATTAAAGGTGTGTGCCACCAACGCACGGCTTTGTTTTTTGTTTGTTTGTTTTTTTCATTTGTACTTCAACAGGAATAGTGCTCACTCTTAATGGTGCAGTCAAATATAAAACAAATGTTAAAGACCTAAGTAGTGGTTGTAGAGCCCTGCAAATGTTTTGCTTCCATGTATACATGTGTACTACCTCTGTGCCAAGTGCTCATGGAGGCCAAAAGGGGTGTTCAGTGTCCTGCAACTGGAGTTACAGAGGGTTGTATGCTGTGTGTGCTGGGAAACAAACCTGAATCCTCTGGAAGAACAGGGAGTCCTCTTAAACCCTGAGCTATCATTCCCACTCCATAATTGGCCATTTAGTAATAAGTCAAGCTTGTCATTGGCCAAAACAGAAATGATTGACCTTTTATCACACATCTCTGAGATTATATTACTTCCTGCACTTGAGATTAGTGCCTATACTATATATAGTGTGTCTTTGACACTCACTCAAACTCATACGAGATCTACCAATCTGTAGGCGTCAGAGACATCCTGTCTGTGGCAGGAGAGGTTATTGCAACCTAATTTTTTTTTAAATGAGAATTAGAAATCATTTAATAACTAATAAAATTGTTATTTTACAAAAAAGGAAAAGTTTTGGACAGAGAAAGAATTGGTAAATAAGACATTAGGTTGTTTCAAAACTAAAAATAATGCTAAAGAACCTAACCATTCTTCTTTTTATTAGATATTTTCTTCATTTACATTAACCTACTTGACCATACTCTAGTTATATGCCAACCACCAAATTGACATTGCGGGCACAATGAGATGCATTATAAAAATAGTGAGGAGGAGACACAAGGTTTCCAAACCAAACCAAACCAAAGTCCTAAAAGAAATGAAAAGAAGATGGAAGGAAGGAGGAAGGGAGGGAGGGAGGGAGGGAGGGAAAAAAGGAGGGAGGGAGGGAGAAGGAGTATAACTAACTCTCCCTTCACCTGGCAGCTGGCAAGATTACAGCTCACCTGTTCTGTTGTTTTTCTTTTAAATTCTATAAAATAGTCCTTGAGCTTCATTCTCAGTCTGCTTTAAAATTCTTCTTCTTGTTGTTTGTTGTGTTTGTTTGAGACAGGGCTTCTCTGTGTAGCCTTGGCTGAAATTCTTTTTATTAAGAATCCAGATTTCCCCAGTAACACTGTATCAAGTAAAACTGTGAGGAGACATATTTGTGTGTGTGTGTGTGTGTGTGTGTGTGTGTGTGTGCGCGCGCGCGCGCGCGCACGCAAGTGCAAGAAAGGCAGCACCCCCTTTCCTATCCCCAGCCTTACAACAGGTCTTCTGTGGTCTCTAACTGCACTTGAATGTGATGTAGCCCTGTACTCCTCCCCAGAACTCTTCTTATACCCCTTTGGCCTGCATCTCAGAGGCCAAGGAAATCGACACACGTGATTGTGTAGACAGATAAATGAAGATGACCTAGCTAGCCCAGTTGATAGAAACGGGAAAATATGTGTGGATCCCCTTTGTGAGCTCCAATCAAGTATCCAAGTCCTAGGACCTAAAATGTTCCAGTGAATCAGTGTCTTAGCTGGAATGCCTAGCCTCAATATTAATAGGTTCCCTTCTCTCCCGGTAGCCCCACAGGTGAAGTGGCCCTACTGTTTACATCTGTAGGGTCCCTAGAGCAAGCAGCAGCTTGGCGCTTTCTGGAATCAACCTTCACTTTTGTCTACTGAGGGCCATGTCTCTTGCCTGGAAACCCGTCCTGTGGGGTTTGGGTCAGGTCATACAGTCTTTGGCCCCAGGGTGGCAGCAGAGATAGTCTGGTCCAAGCAAACAGAGGCATGCAGAGGCATGCATGGCAAAGCATGATTTTTTGGATGATGGAATGTTAACTGTTTCCCACTTGGAGTGATTTCCTACCGGATTTGCGCAGCACCGGGGGCAGTGTGTGTGTGTGTGTGTGTGCATGTGTGTGCAGAGTAAAACCCAGAACTAAACAGGGTTGGACTTGAGAAAAAGAGGAAAGGGGATGGAAAATGGATGAATAGGGAGGGGTATTATCTGGTTGAAAAGGACTTGGGGAGGAGGCTGATTCCTAGCACCAACAACCCCCTCTGCTGGCTCTTAAATACATTGTCTTGCCATCTTGAGATGCCATCTAGGCATTTATAGGGACATGAACCTAGGACTGGCAAATCCCTGAACCCAGAGAATTCTGGACCTCCCTCACATCCCAATTCCTCTGCCTGCAGCTAGAGGAATGGAGTCCATGACTCTTCAAGCGCCACAATCACCAACCCAAAATTGTTCTGTTCTTTTTGGCAGCTCCTCTTAGAGCCAGAAAGCAGAAGGTGCTGCTTCATTCCAGAGGCTTCAGTCCGGAGGTTTCCGGGCGGCAGGTCCAGATTAACTCCCACTGCCGCACTACCCACAGGGGCTTGTATCTTGAGCCCTGCTGGCCAGCCATTCCGGGCTCTTCTGTCTGCCTGTTCTCTCTAGGCCTAGCGACACCAGCTAGCTCTGCAAGAGTGCCGGCGGGAGATGACTCTGAAATTAACACGAGGGAGGGCTCGAGGAGGCAGGGGAGGGAACGGCCAGGAGAAAACCCAGGAGATGCAAAATGGAGAAGGGGGGCGGGGAGAGAAAACCAGAACTGATGGTTGTAGCATGAACACCAGGGGGTGCCAGAGACCGCCTGAGGCCAAGGCCAAGCTCTGCAGCAGTGATGGCTTCCCCACGCAGTCCGCAGTCCCAGGGAGGGGCTGCCTCCCTACCTCGCTTTGCAGTGGTGGCTACAGTTCTGCCTGCCTAAGCGCCATCTTCAGGATCTAGGTTTGCTACGTGGACTGATTATCTGTTCCATTTCTCTTAGTACCTTCCCCATCTTTTTTTCCATCCTCACTCTCTCTTAATAAATATAAGTAGATAGATGATAGATATTAATTGAAAGGTATATGTTTAAAGGTACTTGTATTATTTGTAAGAGGAAACACTTGAATTCAAATATCGTATGCAAAAGTGTGGACTAAGAAATTAAGGAAACCTGTAGATGGTTTCTCTAAAACGTTATGAAACCATCAAAAATATTACTGACACAACACAGAAGGATTAATTTAAATCTAATCCTGTAACAGGAGAGACTAAGGCAGGAAGATCACAAATTCATGGCCAACCTGGGCTATATGTAGTGTAGTGTGTTCTAGGCTAACCTGGGCTACAGAGACCCTGTCTCAAAAATCAAATAATAATGAAAAAGGAAGACAAAAAAATTCAAACTAAAAAAAAAAAAAAACTTTTATAGATGTGGAAGTACTTTTACATATTTTGAAATTGGTTGAATGTAGATGAACTGATATTCCAATGAAGCATGATCCTCCCTTTGTTTACAAAAGAAGAGATACAAGCTGCATCTTGTTTGTTATAGGGGCGGAATTTGAGGAAGACATTAGGGTTCCCCATTAAACCTCAGCTGTCAGGGAGACACATCTGTTTCCTTTCTACTTCTACCCAGGCATTCCATCTTTTGACCAACAATGCCCACCTTTTATCCCCTACTCCAAATCTAAAAATCCTAGGCCTCCTGATCTCCTATTAATATTTCTCTGCTGAAAAAAAAAAAAGCTAAGAATTGCCGGGCAGTGGTGGCACATGCCCACATGCCTGTAGTCCCAGCACTTGGGAGGCAGAGGCAGGCGGATTTCTGAGTTTGAGGCCAGCCTGGTCTACAGAGTGAGTTCCAGGACAGCCAAGGCTACACAGAGAANGCACTTGGGAGGCAGAGGCAGGCGGATTTCTGAGTTTGAGGCCAGCCTGGTCTACAGAGTGAGTTCCAGGACAGCCAAGGCTACACAGAGAAACCTTGTCTCAAAAAAAAAAGTTTCTCAGTCTAATAAATTGGCCAAGTCTATCCACACCTGACACTAGAAGTAAGACATTTAGGCTCCAGTTTACAGGTTCCTAGAAACTACACACACACACCTACAGACACATACACACACCCCATACAAATGTATCAGACAAATGAGGTAGATTTCCACTCCAAGTCTGTGATTCCTTCTAGGGAGCTTCAGAGCACCTATGCATCAAGGCTTTTTGTGTGATAGATGGAACTTAAAGAGACCCAGATGATATGGGCTAGGCACAATTTGGTGTCCAATACATCGTTGTGAAAAAAAAGACACTAAAATGGCACTGTGGCAAGAATGGTTGCACTACCTGTAGTCCCAGCTACTCAGTAGTATGAGTTCCTAGAGACAATCTGAACTACACTGACAGTGCATATCACACACATGTGCATGTGTAACAACTCCTCCCCAATCAACTAAGCACCAATCACTTTCAGGAGTGACTCTATATGGGTGAGGGCACTGGACCAGGGAAGGAATCTGCTTTCGAACCACTCCCCCCTCCTCCACCCCCCACTTCCCACAGAGGTACAGAAGGAAAACCTCAGCAGACAACACCATGTAAGAGGAGGAAGCCTTGGCATCTTTCATCCAAATGTGGAGGAGCATTCTATCTTGGTCCTTTTGACTGAAAGGGTGGTGGAAAGAGTGTCCTATCTCTTGTATTCTAGATGCACAGCTCTGGTTGCAGCCGGACTGAGGTCTATGTCTGTCAAAGCTGCCGAACAAACTTGTCTTTTTCCCCCACCCCACATGCCTGGTTGGCCTGGGGTCAGAGAGAACCTGGCAGCAAGATGTTGGAGGAGTGGGGATGAGAAGTGGAGCCACCCTGACTCATTCCTGTCCCTCCTCTTCTGCTCAGGAAAGTGCTGACCTCTTTTGTTCTCTGCACCTGGCATGGCCTCTCTCTTCCAATTTGTCACCATGACTTGACTCAATGGAGGCATGAGTCAGGATCTGGAAGTGACTCAGGCACGGAAGGGAGGGGGTGGACCTGTCTACATTACTTCCTGTTATTGTGCCAAGCTGCATGGCACAAATAAGACTTATGCCTTCAACCACTACACGTGTCTAGGAGGAGGGCATCAAAGGGACCAGGAAATGACAACTGTCATTTTCCCTACTTCCTGAATCTGTCCGCGGCAGCTATTTTTGCTGTATGTCCTAGGCCACCCTGACACCCAACCACATTGCCCTAGTATCTAGAAGAATTTCCCACTCACTTCACCCATGCTGTTCATCAGGATCTCAGAATGCATTAGAATGGGAAACAATGTGCTTTAGAACCAAGAATACATGACAGTTCTCCAATTGTCAAAGCTAAGGTAGAAATGGCAACTTGAGAACCATATATTTAAGTGGAGGAATCTACCTTCTGATCATGGTTGTATCCTCCCACTCTATTTCTCCATCATTTTTAATATGGTCCTCCAAATCTATGGGTCTCATATCCATAATTCAACCAACTATGGGGTGAAATTTGGAGAGGTTGTTTTTGTTATTGGTTTTAGTTTTTGTTTTGAGACAGGTTCTCACTGTATCTCTCCTGCTGTTATGGAACTTGCTGTATAGATCAGGCTGGCCTCAAACTCAGAGATCTGTCTGCCTCTAGAATTATATATATGTGGCACCATGCTCAGCTGCAATGTCCATTCTTAAGTGCTGAACCATCTCTCCAGCCCAGCAAGTATTTTAAAAACTTATTTATGCTGGGCAGTGGTGGCGCACGCCTTTAATCCCAGCACTTGGGAAGCAGAGGCAGGTGTATTTCTGAGTTCGAGGCCAGCTTGGTCTACAGAGTGAGTTCCAGGACAGCCAGGACTACAGGACTACACAGAGAAACCCTGTCTCGAAAAACAAAAAAACAGGGCTGGTGAGATGGCTCAGTGGGTAAGAGCACCAACTGCTCTTCCAAAGGTCATGAGTTCAAATCCCAGCAACCACATGGTGGCTCACAACCATCTGTAAAGAGATCTGACTCCCTTTTCTGAGTGTCTAAAGACAGTTAAAGTGTACTTACATATAATAAATAAATAAATTTAAAAAAAAAAAAAAAAAAAAGAAAAACAAAAAAACAAACAAAAAAAACCTTATTTATTTTTATTTAATGTGTATATTTTTACCTGAATATATATATGAGTACCATGTGCTTGCTTGACACTCTTGAGAACAAGCAAAAGAAACTTATTCTAAATTCATTTCATTTTCAGACTCCATTTAGTCAGAAGGAGAAACTAAATTCAAAGTCCCAGGGCCCCAGGGACTTCCCAAGAGCCGAACAGCTTCTGTTGTAAGGAAACGATTGTCAGAGTGCAAACATTTCAAGGACAACTTCTCCATCTTGCTGGCAGGTTCAAACTAAGTTCATGTTCCCAAGCCCAGGAACCTACTCCTATCCTGATGTAAACTCCCTTGTTCAACCCCCTTATGTCAAAATATGATTGGACAATGCTACAATTTTATTCTTTAAATACGCTGTACAATGTCCCCTCAGAGTCACAGTTCAGCTCCTGACTCTGTTCTGTGGCCTCGATCAATCAGTAAGGGCTTGATTACAATAAATTTTTGTCATCTGTATTGATCTGGTGTTTGAGTTATGTTGGATTTAAGCGAACCTCACAACAGTGCTTGCAGAGGCCAGAAGAGGGCACTAGATTCCCTGGAACTGGAATTATAGACAGTTATGAGCCATCACATGGGAGATGATAATAGAACCTGAGTCCTCTGGACAAGAGGACAAGTCCTCTGCTGAGTCATCTTTCAAGCCCCAACAAGGATTTATTTTCAAATACATATCCTCAGAGCGGGGTGTGGTGGTGCATGCCTTTAATATCAGCTCTCTGGAGGCAAAGGCAGGTGGGTTCCTGTGAATTTGAGGCCAGCCTGGTCTACATAGTGAGTTGCAGGACAGCCAGGGTTACATAGTGAGACCCTGTCTCAAAACAAAATCTATTGTGATTCACCATAGCCACTAAGTGGAAATGGCCCAAATAAATGTTCATCAAACGAAGAATGGCTAAATGAAATGTCATGTTTCCATACATAAAAAGAATTAAATGCAGATAATATGCTGCAAAATGGATGAGCTTCCAAAACATTGTGTTATGTAAACAAATCAGCCAGACAAGAAAAATCACATATTGTATGATTACATTTATATGAAACATCAAAGTCACAGAAACTGAATGCAGATGAGTGAGGGTTTTGAGGGTCTTTTTGTTTGTTTTTTATCTTTCATTATTTTCTTAACAATTTTAAAATTATTTTTTAAAAAGATTTATTTATTTCATGTATGTGAGTACGCTGTCTTTAGACACACCAGAAGAGGACATTGGATCCCATTACAGCTGGTTGTGAGCCACCATGTGGTTGCTAGGGATTGAACTCAGCCCCATTTTAAAACTCTTAATTTTTAAATTTAATTTTAAAATTCTCTTTCTATATATTTTTCCAAGAGAGGTTTTCTCTGTGTAGAATAAGTTGTTCTGGAACTTGCTTTGTACACCAGGTTGGCCTTGAACTCAGAGATCTGCCTGCCTCTGCCTCCTGAGTGCTGGGATTAAAGGCATGCATGACTATGTCAGTCCTTACATATTTATTTTTTAAAAAATATTTTAGGGCAGGGGGAGGGTATAGGGATCTTTCGGGATAGCATTTGAAATGTAAATAAAGAAAATATCTAAACAAAAAAAGTTGAAAAGAAATATTTTATTTGGGGCTGGAGAGATGGCTCAGTGGTTAGGAGCACTGACTGCTCTTCCAGAGGTCCTGAGTTCAAATCCCAGCAAACACATGGTGGCTCACAACCATCTGTAACAAGACCTGATTCCCTCTTCTGGTGTCTAAAGACAGCTACAGTGTACTTACATATAATAAATAAAATAAATCTTTAAAAAATATTTTTTTATTTTTATGTGTCTGGGTGTTTTGCCTGCATGAATGTCTGTGTACCATGTGCATGTCTGGTGCTCACAAAAGCCAAGAGAAAACTTAAGATTCCCTGGAATGGAGTTTGAGCCAGTTGTTAGCCACTCTTTGGATGTTGGGAAATCAAACCTAGGTTCTCTGAAAGAGCAAGCAATGCTCTTAATTTCTAAGTCATCTCTCCAATTCCTATTTTACATGAAAATTTTCTTATATGTGTACATATGCTTGTTGGTGTGTGTGCCACATGTGTGCAGCACCCACAGAGTCCAGAAGAGGATATGAGATTCCCTGGAATTACAGGCAGTTCTGATGTGGGAACCAAACCCAATTCTCTTACAAGAGCAGCAAGCGCTCACTCTCAGCAAAAGAATCAGTTTCCTGCAAAAATGTACCTGTCTTTTCTCCCAGGATAAATTCCTGTCCCTGGCTTTCCCAGCACTGCCCATGAGTCACTATATTTCTCTGGGTTCAGGAAGCTCTTGAGACGGTTGCCATTGGCTACAGTGTTCATGCTGAGTTCTCTGGATGATGCGGTTTCTAGGAGCCCCAATTCTGGTGTTGTCCATGGCCTAAACTGGAGATGCTAGGAAGATCTTGTAAGCTTTTGCCGAGAATCTGGCCCAGGGACCTTGCAAAAAGTCCAAGATATCTGGAAATCAAATGTCACTCAGTATGAAATGCTCAAGCATTAAACATATACTGAATATAAGATGATATCAAGAAATTGTTAGCTGGGGGATGGTGAGATGGCTCAGTGGGTAAGAGTATTGACTGCCCTCCAAAGGTCCTGAGTTCAAATCCCCAGTAACCACATGGTGGTTCACAACCACCTATAATGAGACCTGATGCCCTCTTCTGGAGTGTCTGAAGACAGCTACAGTGTACTTACATATAATAAATAAATAAATCTTTAAAAAAAAAGAAATAAAAAGAAAAGAAAGAAATTGTTAGCTTAGCCGGGCGGTCGTGGTGCACGCTTTTAATCCCAGCACTTGGGAGGCAGAGGCAGGCGAACTTCTGAGTTCGAGGCCAGCCTGGTCTACAGAGTGAGTTCCAGGACAGCCAGGGCTATACAGAGAAACCCTGTCTCAAAAAACCAAAAACAAAAAAGAGAAAGAAAGAAAGAAAGAAAGAAAGAAAGAAAGAAAGAAAGAAAGAAAGAAAGAAAGAAAGAAAGAAAGAGAAGAAAAAGAAATTTATTTAGGCATGATCATGTTTTTTTAATAGTAAACCATATTTTATACATAGGCTATAAGGTAAACTGTTTATCACTGAAAAAACATCTGTGATTTTTGTTGTTTTTTTTTAAAGATTTATTTATTTATTATATGTAAGTACACTGTAGCTGTCTTCAGACACTCCTGAAGAGGGCGCCAGATCTCGTTACGGATGGTTGTGAGCCACCATGTGGTTGCTGGGATTTGAAGAGCAGACGGGTGCTCTTATCTGCTGAGCCATCTCACCAGCCCAGATTTTTGTTTTTTTTTTTTTGAGATAGGGTTTCTCTGTGTAGCCCTGGCTGTCCTGGAACTCACTCTGTAGACCAGGCTGGCCTCGAACTCAGAAATCTGCCTGCCTCTGCCTCCCAAATGCTGGGGTTAGGATTTTTCTTAAAACTACTTCAAGGGCAACATGGGGTGGTAGAGAGAGAGATGGAAGGATGAACAGAAATAAGCCAAGTCTGCACAGATAAAATAAATATGACAAAATATGAATTATAGAATCTAGGTGGTAGGAGTATTAAACATCTCTGTGTTGGAAACTTTGCATAGTGAAATGTTGGGGAAACACCTTAATAAGAATAACCCATAGAGGGGCTGGAGAGATGGCTCAGTGGTTAAGAGCGCTGACTGCTCTTCCGAAGGTCCTGAGTTTAATTCCCAGAAACCATGGTGGCTCACAACCATCCATACAGGATCTGATGCCCTCTTCTGGTGTATCTAAAGACAGCTACAGTGTATTTATGTATAATAATAAATCAATCTTTTGGAAAAAAAAGAATAATCCATAGAATATATTAACCAAAATACCAAATTGATGATAATAATTAGAATAAAGACTAATTCATAGGAATTTATTAAACCATCTTCTTTGTATATTTAAATTTTCCCAATTAAAATGATTTTTTAATATCATTTTGAGAAATGATCTCATGGATCTCAGGCTGGCCTCACTCTCATTATGTAGCAGCGAATAACACTGAAGTTCTTGATTCTCTTGCCTCCCCACCCTGAGCTCTGAGATGATATCTGTGTGCCACCTTGCCAGGTATATCTATCTTGTGCTAAGGATTTTGTATATGCTAGGCAAACATTCTATTAACTAAGCTACCTCCATAGCAACTGATAATATGTTTTTACTGTAATGAATCACTAAGCAATTATGTAGGTGAAACAATACAGTCACAGTCAGTCTCTCTCTCTCTCTCTCTCTCTCTCTCTCTCTCTCTCTCTCTCTCTCTCTCTCATTTTAACCCTTTAATCCTCTGGTTTGTCGCTCGCAAGTCTTGCTCTAGTAAGGAAACTTGGTTTTGCTGTTTTCCTTCCAACTGGAGAAGAGAGCAATGCAAACTTTTGTTTGTTTGTTTGTTTGTTGTTTTTGAGACAGAGTCTCACTATGTAGCCCTAGCTGTCCTAGAACTCGCTGTGTAGACCACACTGGACTCAAAATTCACAGAGATCCTGTCTCTGCCTCCCAAGTGCTAGGATTAAAGGTTTGCACCACCATACAGCAAGCAATACAAACTCTAAAAGTTTGTTTGTTTGTTGAGACACAATCTCAATATGCAGCAGTAGAGGAAAGAAGCTCACAGAAAAGCACTAGAAAAATCAGAATTGTTAAATACTCAAGCCTTTTTCTTCAACAGAAGAAATTGACACCTATTTTCCATCCAGAAAGCTGTGAATGGATGTGTTAATACTTGGTAATCTTTGCTATTCTGTAAAGCCAGCCCTCACAGAATCTCCCAAAATACTAAGTCAATAGGACCCATCCTCATGAAAGAGGTCCTATGCACTTTGCAAAAGAGTTTGCTCTTGTGCTTATTACAAACCTTCCCTCCCTAGGGAAGCACTGAGCACTGTTTCTCTGTCAGTAGAGCCCATCTTTACGGTAAAGGTCATAGGTGCTTTGCTATAGAGATGTCCTATTATACAAGGGAGTTTCAATAAAGCCTTGCCTAAAGTTTTGTTGTAATAATTGTCATGTGGAAACTTTTCCCCAAAGTTTTACTGTGTTTAAACATGTAAAGACATAAGCCACTTGGTGTCAGACTCCAGAAGTTTTGACCTAGCATCCGCTAACTAAAGTCAAGCTGAATCAAGTTTCATTCTTACCTCACCTGGATCCGTTTCTGCTGTCTGTAACACTCTCAGGGGACTCCCTGCCTCCAGCCCCAGCATGCAACTTTTGCTGGCATGGAACTTTCTATGTATACAACCCTAGCTTAAAACCCACAGGGATCTCCCTGCTCTGCCTCCAGAGCGCTGGAATCAAAGGTGTGAATTGCCACACCCTGCCCTCCCTCCTTAAATATTTCTGATTCTTCCACCTTCAGAAACATTTACACATTCTCCACCAATGACTGCAATGAGAGCAGCTACAAACACATTTTTATTGTCTTTAGCTCACTGCAAACTCTTTTGGGGGGGGCATTAGGTTTTTTTTCCTTTAATGTAGAAGAGACATTGTGAAATTTTGAGCCCCTGTAGCCTCATAAAGTGGTACTATGGGGAGGTATGAGCTTGTTGGAGTAGGTATGGCCCTGTTGAAGGAAGTGTCACTGTGGGTGTAGGCTTTAAGACCCTCATCCTAGCTGCCTAGAAGCCAGTATTTTATTAGCAGCCTTCAGATGAACTCTCAGCTCAGCTCTTCCTGTACCATGCCTGCCTGTATGCTGCCATGTTCCCACCATGATGATAATGGATTGAACCTTTGAACTTGTAAGCCAGCCCCAATTAAACATTGTTGCTTTGGTCATGGTGTCTGCTCACAGCAGTAAAACCCTAAGACACTCTCCCTCCCCACAACACAGACTTGAATTTATCACACAGCTTGAAATTCTGTTCAGTTTCTGTTCTTTTACCTTCTGCACTCCAGTTTGAACGGTTTCTACTACTATGTTCAAATTCCCTAAGTTTTGTATCTGTAAAATTGAACATGCTGTTAATATGATCCAACTCATTGCATTTTTTTTCTATTTGGTCTTTCAAAATCTCCTTTGAACTTGTGGAATGGATTTATAATGGCTATTTTAATATTCCTGATTATTAATGTTATATAGTCTATGTTGATCTCAAACCCATGTAGCCTTGAACTCTGCCTCTGCTTTCTGTGTTCTGAACTACCACTCTGGCTTGGCTCCTGGCTACTGTGTGTGTGTGCATGTGCGTGTGCGTGTGCGTGTGCGTATATGTGTGTGTGTTAGAACCCAGGCCTCACTCATACAAGGTAAGCACTTTACCACTGAACTACATTTCCAACTCTATGACTGGTTATTTTTTAATTTTTTTTTAATTTTATGTGCATTGGTGTGAGTGTGTCAGATCACCTGGAACTGGAGTTACCAATACTTATGAGCTACCATGTGAGTGCTGAGAATTGAACCCAGGTCCTCTGAAAGAGCAGCCAATACTCTCAACCACTGAGCAGGGCAGTGATAGTGCATGTCTTTAATTCCAGCACTAGGGAGACAGAAGCAGGCAGATCTCCAAGTTTGAGGCCAGTCTGTTCTACAAAGTGAGTTCTAGGACAGCCCAGACTGTAGTAAGACTATGTCTAGAGGGGGCTGGTGAGATGGCTCAGCAGGTAAGAGCACTGACTGTTCTTCCGAAGGCCCTGAGTTCAAATCCCAGCAACCACGTGGTGGCTCACAACTACCCGTAATGAGATCTGACGCCCTCTTTTTGTGCATCTGAAGACAGCTACAGTATACTTATTTATAATAATAAATAAAGCTTTGAGCTGGTGCAAGCAGGACTGAGTGAGCAGGGCCAACCACAGCAAGCAGAGGTCCTAAATTCAATTCCCAACAACCACATGAAGGCTTACAATAGTGTACTCATATATATAAAATAAAATAAATAAATCTTAAAAGAAGACCATGTCTAAAAACACCAAATAAAAAAAAATAAACATACTTTTCCTGTTACCTTTCTAGTTCTCTTTTTGAGTTTTATTACATTTCTTTTTTTTTTTTTAAGATTTATTTATTTATTATATGTAAGTACACTATAGCTGTCTTCAGACACTCCAGAAGAGGGCGCCAGATCTTGTTACAGATGGTTGTGAGCCACCATGTGGTTGCTGGGATTTGAACTCAGGACCTTTGGAAGAACAGTCGGGTGCTCTTACCTGCTGAGCCATCTCACAGCCCGTTTTATTACATTTCACAGGCTAACCTTGAACTCACTTTGTAGAACAGGCTGGCCTTGAACATGCAATCCCCCTACCTCAGCCTACCAAGTGCTGCCTCCTGATCCTCTTAAACTATCAACCACATATTGTGCTTATTTGCTTTGTGTCATTTCAAGTTTAGCCTACTCTTCTGGATGTTTTTTTCCTTTTGTTTCCAAATAGTTCCTTAAACTTACCATTATTTTAGAGTTTTTCTTTTTTTTAAAGATTTATTTATTTATTATATTTAAGTACACTGTAGCTGTCTTCAGACACTCTAGAAGCGGGAGTCAGATCTTGTTACGGATGGTTATGAGCCACCATGTGGTTGCTGGGATTTGAACTTTGGACCTTCAGAAGAGCAGTCGGGTGCTCTTACCCACTGAGCCATCTCACCAGCCCCTCTTTTTTTTATTTTAGAGTTTTTCTAATAGTTCTTAAGTTTTTCTCTCATTTTCTTAGATAACTTTCATAATGTTATTTAGCTTGTTCCAAATAACCGGCTATTTTGCTCTGTTCTGAGCTAGTATCTCTGGCATGCGTTCAGTCCCTAATAATGGCATCCAATGCCTTACTCTCCCATTCTTACAACTGCGTGGGATATCCCCTGTACATTTATTTTGCTCTTCTTTATATTAATGTTCCTGAACTTTCTGAAGAAGGTGGGGTTCAGAGTAGATTTTCAAGTGTCAGAGCTCCCTCTTCTGTTGTTTTTGCATAGTGCTAAAACCTATGCAACTTAATTTCTTGGCTCTGTTCCCCCATTTTGAAATACACATTCTTTTCTCACTGAGGTAATACAGCCCCCATAGAGATCCATGTCTTAATCCCTAGATCAATTGTCCTCATATGCTAAAAAAGAAGGTTTTCCCATTGTGACTGTATGAAGCATTTTGAGATGGAGAAATTTGCTGAATTATCCAGCTGGGTCCTAATTACAAATCGCCGGAAAGGGACAGAATTAGGTGGCACAAATGGAAGAGGAGAAATGTGACTACAGAGACAAAGATTATGGTTATGTACTTACAGGCCAAGGACAGCCAGCAGCCACCAGAAGCTAGACAAAACAAGAATAGATTCCCTTAAAGTTCCTGGAGGGACACTGGCCCAGTCAATGTTCTAATCTTGGCTGATTGGTATTGATTTTGGATTTATAGACTCTAGCTATGAAAACGTTAATTTCTTTTTTGTGTTTGTTTCTACATGCTAGGGATTGACTGAATGGCCTCCTGCATGCTAGGCAAGTGTTACATCCCCAACCTTAAATTTCTGAATAATTTTTTAGGCAGGATCACACAATGTAACCCTGGTTAGCCTGGAATTTTCTTTTCTTTTCTTTTCTTTTTTAAGATTTATTTATTTACTATATGTAAGTACACTGTAGCTGTCTTCAGACACTCCAGAAGAGGGTGTCAGATCTTGTTACAGATGGTTATGAGCTACCATGTGGTTGCTGGAATTTGAACTCTGGACCTTCGGAAGAGCAGTCGGGTGCTCTTACNCACTGAGCCATCTCACCAGCCCCAGCCTGGAATTTTCAATGTAGACCAGGCTGGCCCTGAACTCACAGAGATCCATGTCTTCCTCTGCCTCCTGTGTGCTGAGATTAAAGGTGTGCACCAACACACTCACTGGTCAAATTTCTCCTTTAAGTGACCAGTTTTGGGGGTGATTTGTTAGTTACAATAGGAAACTAATACAGTTATACACCAGGAGAAGAGTGTTATTGTGAAAAACATCTAAAACACATCTTTTAAACAGGGAGAGGCTAGAACTCTGTTAAGAAACATGACTTTAAAATTCTAAATTGCCTAAAACAAACTGTAGAAACATGGATAATGAGGCCAATTTGAGAGAGGAATATGGTAGAAAAAGTCAATGGATCATGTTAGATAATTCATACACCAGGAGACAGCTTATATAAATATGACCATTACAGGTGCTGATAAAGAGGGATCAAAAGAAAGTGAGGAACGCATTATTAGAAAGCATAGGAGGTGCTGGAGAGATGGCTCAGTGATTGAGAGCACTTGATCTACCTGATCTTGCAGAGGACTGGAGTTGAGTTCCCAATACCTACACCAAGCAGGTCACAACTGTTTATAACTCTGCTCCAGAGATCTTCTAGCTTCCAAGGGAACTTACATACACATGTACGTATACACACACACACACACACACACACACACACACAAAATTAATTAAAATAATAGAGAAACAAATCTTTAAAAGAAAGGCTGGAGAAGTACCTCAATCAGTAAAGTTCTTTCCTAAAAGAAAAAACAAAACAAAACAAAACAAAAACAAAAACAAAACAAAACTTACTCTAAGTACTACCATTTTGTTTTCAGATTCCATTTTTTTTTTTTTTTTTTTTTTGGTTTTTTCGAGACAGGGTTTCTCTGTATAGCCCTGGCTGTCCTGGAACTCACTCTGTAGACCAGGCTGGCCTCGAACTCAGAAATCCACCTGCCTCTGCCTCCCGAGTGCTGGGATTAAAGGCGTGCGCCACCACACCCGGCTTTCAGATTCCATTTAATCGTAGGGGAAAACTATTTTCAGTCCCAGGTCCTAGGGGAGCTGGAGAATTCCCTATAGCTGAACAGCTTCTTTTGGAAACAGGTGTCTGAGTCCAGATATCTCAGGGACAACTTGTCCATCTTGCTGGCAGGGTCAAACAAGTCCATGTTCCCAGGCCTAGGAACGAACACCTATCCCACTTCTCTAAATGTTTTCTTCTTATTTCTTCTTATTTCTTAATATTTCTTATTATTTCTTTTATTGTCTGTTAACCAGTAAAGAATATAGAAATTGCTGTTATTCTAACAGTGCTGCCTTATCTAGTCTCTGTGGTAAAGGCTGTACATGACTTGACAAAGACTTGATGCACTAAAGTGGGGGGGATACCCAGGGGAAGCATCCTCTCAGAGGTTGGAGAGGGTCTTAGTGAGGGAGAATGGGGAGCAGCACTTGAAATGTTAATTACTTAATTAATTAAAAAACAAAAACAAACAAAGAAATTGCTTTTATCTAAACTAAGGTGTATACACTGTAAAAATATATAACCAATTGCCTGTTATGCTAGAATTAACTACATGCAGCTGGTTCACTCATTTATCTTCTTATCACTCTGAGCTTTGGACTGAATGTCTAACAGAATGAATTAAGGACCTTGAAGCCAGGCACTCTGAATATGGCCCAGTCTCCAATGGTACGCCCTTGCTTAACCCATAATGTCAAAATACAATTGGATAACACTGCAGTTCCCTACCAGCTCTCCCCTTGCTTTGCGTTCCCATCCTTTAAAACTATTGTACTTCTGGGACACAGTTCAGATCCGGAACTGGCTGCCTCCCTGAGCACTCAGAAAATAAAGTGTTTCCAGCTTCCACCTGAAACCAACATTATGTGCAAGGCCTAGGGCTTCATTTCCAGCATCTGCCTAGGTCCTCAAGTCAGCCTACTGGCAAAATTTCACACCTGCCTCTCACTTTAGCTACAGGGGATCCCATATCTTCTTCTGGCCTTGTGGGCATCTGCACATACATGGCAGACACACAGATACACGCACTCACATACATTAAATATAAACAAATCTTCTAAAACTGCCTATCAAATTTGGCTACTTCTTTGTGTAGTTTTTTGTTTGTTTATTTGTTTTTAGTTTCCTAATTGTTCAATCATATCAACTATAGATAATACTCTCTTATCTGATAATTGATAATTTTTTTTCTGGTTTTTTCGAGACAAGGTTTCTCTGTGTAGCCCTGGCTGTCCTGGAACTCACTCTGTAGACCAGGCTGGCCTGCCTCTGCCTCCCGAGTGCTGGGATTAAAGGCGTGCGCCACCACGCCCAGCCGGCTGATAATATTTTTAAGATTTACTTTTATTTGTGTGTATGAGTATTTTGCCTGTACAGATGTATGTGCACCACACGTGTTTCAGGTGCTTTTGGATGGCAGAAAATGGTGTCAGATGCCTTGGAGCTTGGATGGCTATGAGCCACAATGTGTGTTCTGGTAACTAACCTTGGATCCTCTGAAAGAGTAGTAAGTGCTCTTAACTACTGAGCCATCTCTCCAACACCATTGTTTATTTTTATTTTCTATTATTTTGAGACAGGGTCTCTCTACATAGCCCTGTCTGTCCTGGAACTCCCCTTTGTAGGCCATGCTGTCCTCAGAGGTCCACCTGCCTCGGCCAGGCTTATTTCAAACAAACAAACAAACAAACAAAAAGATGGAGGCATGCAGAGATAAATCAAATATGTAGGAATCAACTATATAAAAAAGTACAATGAATGGTGAATTCTGACAAGAAATTAATCCCTCTGAAATATATTCAGTTTCAAAGGAGTTTTGTTCTTGCAAATTTGTTTCTCAGCATAATAGTCTTGACTATCCTGGAACTCCCTTTATAGAACAAGCTGGCCTTAAATTCGCAAGAGATCTGTCTGCTTTGCCTCCCGACTTCTGGAATAAAGGCAAG
The DNA here is from genome assembly GCF_900095145.1 of Mus pahari. Taxonomy (NCBI): domain Eukaryota; kingdom Metazoa; phylum Chordata; class Mammalia; order Rodentia; family Muridae; genus Mus; species Mus pahari. The sequence goes on along the minus strand of NC_034613.1, from coordinate 13,094,545 downwards.
TTCCACCAGTAAATTTATTTTCTGTACACTCTCAGAAGTTTCCAGCCATACTGTCACATTTCAAAATGAATGCTTCTGCAAACCACAATAAAATAAAACTATTATGGGCTGAAGAGATGGCTCAGTGGTTAAGAGCACGGACTGCTCTTCCAGAGGTCCTGCACTCAATTCCCAGCAACCACATGGTGGCTCACAACCATCTGTAATGAGATCTGATGCTCTCTTCTGGTGTGTCTGAAGACAGGGACATACTGTACACTCACATACATAAAACAAATAAATTAATCCTTTTTTAAAAAAGCTATTGTGATTCTAATTGGTTCTGTATTTATAACTTTTCTTTCCAAAGTCTTTCCTTACCTAAGCCTGTATTGTTTTTATTTGCTGCAGCAAAAACAACTTGATCTTACATGTCACACCATGCACCAGACTAAATTCCAATTAGATTAAAGGTTTAAATTAGACACTGAAATGAATTTAAGAGCATTTTTCTTTTCTTTTTCTATTTATTTATTTATTTATTTATTTATTTATTTATTTATTTGGTTTTTCGAGACAGGGTTTCTCTGTGTATCCCTGGCTGTCCTGGAACTCACTTTGTAGACCAGGCTGGCCTCGAACTCAGAAATCCACCTGCCTCTGCCTCCCAAGTGCTGGGATTAAAGGCGTGTGCCACCACGCCCAGCAAGACCATTTTGCTTTTTAAAAAGTTGTCCCAAGGTTTACAGAATAGCCAAAAAGATTCAAACGGCTCTGCATGGTATTCAAACTCATTCCAGCTGTTGGTTGAGATTAGCATGGCCCTTGCGAAAGGGTAACACGACAATTTGTGAAGTGTTACATATTTTTGAAAAGAAAAAAAAAACAAATTTCACTGCTTCTTCCACACCTCTGAAACCCAAGCAAGCAATGCCTGTAAGTCTCCAGCTAGTAATCCTTTTCTCTGTCTCTCTTGTTTCTCTCTTGTTGAGTGATAAAAAAGAGGTTGAAACCTATGCTGAGTTAAGGTGGTTGTGGGGGTTGTTGAAAAGTTCTCACTATGTTGTAGCTCTGGCTGATTTGGTCCTCTCACCTCTGTGGTCCATGCATTTAATAATAAAACTTCAAAGTATCTAAATCAAAATTTGACTGGTACAAGGAAAACATAACTTAGCAACAATGAAAAATATTTATCTGGAGCCAAGTGGTGCAAGCCTTTAATCCCAGTCAGTACCCAGGAGACAGAGGCAAATGTATGTCTGAGTTGGAAGCTAACCTCGTCTACAGAGCAAGTTCCAGGACAGCTAAGGCTACACAGAGAAACCCTATCCTAGTAGAAATAAAAAGAATATTTATCTGTAAGTCATAGTTAATAAGTAAATATAAATAAATTGTGTGGTGTTAGAGTTTGAATTTAGTATTTTATATGCTAGGCAATGCTGTACCATTGAGCTTCACTGCTAGCCTTCAGCTTTTTGACATGGAGTCTTGATATGTTGTCAGGCTGGTCTCCATCTGTAACCCTGTCTGCACCTGTGTGTCCCCAAAGCCAGCGAGATAAGGTCAAGTTAAACAGTCCAGTTAACATGTGTACATAATGTTGAACCCAACAACTGAAGACAGTGTTTTCAAACAAAACATGAAAGAGTTTTGAACACTGGCCCTGTACTTGACATTTCAGAGGAGTTTCACCAAATTTCATATTCAGTACAATCCAAACAAACTTTCAGACCACAAATTAGATTAAAAATAACTCACATACTATTGACTTTACTTTTTTTTTCCCCTGAAACAATGTCTTGCTCTATTTTTCCAGGCTGGCCTGAACTCTGAAATCAGCCTGTGTCAGCCTCTGGAAGCACTGGAACTACATGTGTGCACACCTATGCTGGGAACAGAATTAATGCTTTATTTGTTTTGGAAATGAAACATTATGTTAGGAACGGTAACATTTCTGATACTCCCTCTACATTCTTTCTTTGGGACATTAATTCTGAGAACAGAGACTCCATAATCTGAAGTAGGCCAAATCAGGAATAGCTGTCATTTTCACCTCTGCAACCAAAGACCAGTGAACACATCTGCACTTAACTGCTTTTCTTTTTCTTCTAGAATAAAACCCTGTTCATTCTCTACCTTGCAGAAAGCACTAATTCCCTTGCCCTTTGAAATCTTTGAAACGTTTTTTTGCAAGTTTTGTATTAAGCTGCTAAATAATTCAGGGGTCAAAAAGGATGGGTAGAAGGTTACAAATTAGCATTTGAAAGCAAACTCTTGGAGAAAACCAAAACAGTTTAGAGTAATACTTGTTTTTAAAGTGGATCTTTAGAAAACGTTAGCCTTACTGCTTAGGAACAGTGAACGGAAACCCAAAAGGCTGCTGTAACTGGAATTTGAAAGTGAGCTAAGGCAACCTCACCACAGCTGTTAGCCACACCCCATGACTTCCTCCACAGATCCTTGGTCTCCAGTATGGAATCACCTACTACTACTACACCCACTGCCAGGGTCTTTAGCATCCTGACCTAAGTCCGAAACTATGACACCTCCTCTTTTCCTCTGCTCTCCGCCCCCCCGAACCCCCGACCCGGCAACTACACAAGTTCGGTGACTGCCCAGATGCTGCTCGGCATAAAACCCCTCCTTATTCGTGACCCCAGCCAGTGTCAGAGCTCTTGAGGGTGGTGCCGCCAGGTGGGCTCTGAGGGCTTAAGCAGGAGCTGCGGGTGCAGAGGCGTGGGCTGCTTCTGGTAAAACCCGAGCTGCTCGCGGGGGGTGGGGGTGAGGATGGAGTGGGGGGTGGCGGGAGATTTAGGGCCTCTGAGCCCTGAAGCTTGAGTCAAGCTCCTAGCCTGCCTGCCCTATGAGGTGACATAAGCCCAGAGGCTGTGGCAGAGCGACGCAGACCCCATGCTGTCTGCCGTCTCCTGCGCCCCCCCCCCCGAAACCCTATTAGGGAAGATGGGGTAACCAGGAGCACGAATGCGCATCCTTTCAAGATGGCGGTTCTGGTAGATTCTCCCAAGGGGCCAGCCACCTTCTTAGCCTGACGAAAATCACCGAAGAACCTCGGAGAGCCCGCCTCTTCTCCGACTAGCACCCTCGCATAGATAGAGTGTACGTGCACTGTTACTATTGGCGAACGATAGCTTGCTTGCTGGCACTGAGCATGTGCGCAGTGAGTCCAGGGATGCAAAGACCCCTCCCTCCAAGCAGTGTAGGGACCTGAGTTTAACAGATTTAGGTCTAGTTAAGCACTGAGATAAGGTTTTTACTTGGCCCTGAGAGGCTGTGCCAGAGCCTAACCAATACAGATGAGGATGCACGCAGCCAACCCTCTGACTAAGTACGGGGACCCCAACGGAGGAGTTAGGGGAAGGAAAGAGCTGAAGGGGTTTGCAACCCCACAGAAAGAACAATTATCAACCAACCACCTCCCCTCCCCCAAAGCTCCCAAGGACTAAACCACCAACCAAAGAGTACATATGGAGGGACCCAGGGCTCCAGCTGCATAGGTAGCAGAAGATTACCTTATCTGGCTTCAGTGGGAGGGCAGCCCCTTGGTCCTTTGGAGGCTCCATGATCCAGCGTAGGGAAATGCAAGGGCGGTGAGGCGGTAGGGGAGAGGAGGGAAGGGAGGGAGGGGAGGGGTGAGAAGGGGTGGGAGGGTGGGGGAGCATACTCACAGAATCAGGGGGAGGGGGGCTGGGATTGGGGGTTTAACTGGGAAGAGGGATAACATTTGAAACTTAAATAAATAAAACAACCAATAAAATAAAATAAAATAAAATAAAATAAAATAAAATAAAATAAAAATCTCTACTTGGAGGTGTTGGAACATGGATTTTAAGTTTCTCAGACATCCCTGGTGGGAAGGTAACAGTGAGTTGACTGGGGTTGGTGGGTTAGTGATGCAGTCATTTAGTGTCTAGGATGGGAAGTGAACCTGGAATAAGTGACCCAAGGTCTTCAGGGTGTTGTGTATGTGTGAGTGAGCATGAAAACCCCTGGAGTCATTGCAGGGTGAGTGATGGGTCTTTGAAGTGTGGGCTTTGGTCCATTTGGTGTATTTTGGAGGGAAACTGCTAGGAGTCTATGGAATCAGATCTGCACCATGTAGGGGTCAGTAACAAGTGATCCTTATTTCTGAGGTACTTTTGGCTTTTTGTTTTTTGTTTTTTAAGTTTTAACTTGGCTGGTCCTTACATATATTAGCCCTGTTATAAATTTCTCTCCTTGATTATATCTGCCCTTTCATTTCTTTTGCTTTTTTTCCTTAATATTTTATTCTTACCCAGGACCTTGAACATGCTAGCTAGGTTCTCTTAGAAGTTTTGTTTTTAGTTATATTTTTCTTTCTTCTTTTTCTTTCTTTCTTTCTTTCTTTCTTTCTTTCTTTCTTTCTTTCTTTCTTTCTTTCTCCCCTTCCTTCCTTCCTTCTTTCTCTCTCTCTTTCTTTCTTTTTTTGAGACAGTCTTTCTTTTGGGCCCAGATGGCTTGGAACTCTTTGTATAGTCCAACCTGACCTCATATTTGGGATTCTCCTGTCTTAACTTCTCAAATGCTGGGATTACAGGCGTGTGCCCCACACCTGGCTTATGTTGCAAGTTGTTATTATTTGTGAAGTATACATGAAAGTATGCATGCATGCCACAGTACAAGTGTAAGAACAACTTTTGGGACTTGGTTCCCTCCCTCCATTATAGGTTCTGGTGATCAAACTCAGGTGGTTAGGTTTGCCCAGCAATTTTATCTTTTGAACCATCTTACCAGATCTACAAGTTTTAACATATAGTATTTCCACTACAACTTATTTTTAGTTTTCTGATTTCTATTGTGATTATTAAATATTGCAGATCCCCCTAAACTCTCATTATTTAAATATGAGATCCTTCTGGCTTCTTCAGGCACCTGCACTCACATCCACACCCACAAACAGATACATCATTAAAAATAATAGAAATAACACTTTAAAGTAGGGGGAGCAGGGATATGGCCACTTGGTAAAAGTATTTGCCACAGAAGTGTGATGATCTGAATTTGATCCCCAGAACCCACATAAAAAGCCAAATGCAGTGGGTTTTTTTTGACTCAGTTTAAACAGAAATATTTATGGGATTGTCCAATTGGGACGATCCATTGAAGCCCTGGTGGGTTCACCAGTTGGTACACAACTAAAGGGAGTGATTCCCCTCTCTCTGAATCTATTAGTAACAAATAATTCATCAGGGTGACGTCAGTAGGGTCGATGAGCCACATCCATGCCTGACTGTTGATGTGGCTTTGTCTGTCTATTTTTGTTCAGGCCTAATGCAGGCATCCACATCTGCTATGAATTTATGATTGCAATAGTTGTGTCTTGCTTAAAAGATAACATTTGCAGTCCTCTTCCCTAAATTCTAGCTCTTATATTCTTTCTATCCCCCCTTCCATAATGTCCCTTAGGCCTTAGAAGGGATAGAGTATAAATGTCATGTTTAGGGCTAACCACTCATTTGTCACTTGTTCTCAGCACTTTGTGCAGCCATGACTCAGCATCCACCATTGTTCATTGGAACTCTGATTAAGGCTTCTCTGATTAAAGTTGACCTAGAACTCACTGTGTAGCCAAAGGTAGCCTTAAAGTCATGATTTGTCTGTCTCTGCTTCTCAAGTGCTGGGATTGCAGATATGTGCTACAATACCCAGTGGCCATTTATTCTTTTAAATATGATAAAACAAAAAAGGGGGGCTAGGGAGATAGTGCATGCTCAAAGGTGTTCTCAGACTGAGTTCAGATCCCCAAATCCCATGTAAATAGCTGGTTGGGAAGTTGGGTGTGGTAGAACAAACCTTCAGTCCCAGCACTACTGTGGGAGGCAAAGACAGGGAGATTTCTGTGAGTGGAAGGCCAGCCAGTGCTACATAGTGATACTCTGCACATGCACACGCACATGTAATCTGCCAAACAAATAAACCAAAACGCCCAAACAAGCCACAATGCACACTTTTGTTCTATTTCCATAGACAAAAATCTGTGGATTTTTGTAATTTTATTTCTTATCCAATCTAATTATCAAAATTTAATATGAAAATTAGTTGCTTTTTATAGTTTATGGCTTTTCCTGGATATTTTATCACATTCTGTTAAAAATGGTAATCTTGGGCAGGAGAGGTGATGGCTTGTGGGGCCGTGAAAGGCAGCCTGTTTTGGTTGAATGAGGCTTGCTCTGGCGATCCAGTAGAAAACTCTACAAGGGACAGAACAGTGAGCCACATTCCCAGAGACAGGTTGCTGGGATTTGAACTCCGGAAGAGCAGTCGTGTGCTCTTACCCACTGAGCTATCTCACTAGCCCCAAGCTGTTTCAATCTGGTTTCTCTCAGCCTCTCCTGAATTGCTCTGCTTGGCCACATACCAACTTGGGCAATCTGTTCTAATCTTCTGGATACTTCTCATTTTCTGGTTCATTCTGTCCTCACCTGTGTCTAGTTTGTTCTCTCCATAACCTGTCTCTATAAAACTCTCCCAGTAAAATTGATTCCTCTCCTTTCTCTGTGCTCTCTCTCTTTTTTTTAATAGAAAATTTATTTATTTTGTGTATGAGTACACTGTAGCTATTTTCAGACAGACCAGAAGAGGGCATCAGATCCCATTAGAGATGATTGTGAGCCACCATGTGGTTGCTGGGTCTCTGTGCTCTCTTAAATAGCCTCTCTTGCAGTCTGTTCTCCAGTTAGGCATATCCTAATCTATCAGACCTTTCTCTGATTTGTCACTTTGTTTGCTACTCAATTATCACTTTTTTTTTTCGAGACAGGGTTTCTCTGTATAGCCCTGGCTGTCCTGGAGCTCACTTTGTAGACCAGGCTGGCCTTGAACTCAGAAATCTGCTGCCTCTGCCTCCCAAGTGCTGGGATTAAAGGTGTGCGCCACCACTGCCCCGCCAATTATCACTTTCAAACATGGGTGCTTTCTTCTACAAACTAACTTTATCTTCCTTGTTCAGATAAAAGGTGTGTACTGAGGGTGTGTCTGTATTACAGCCAAAGGGATTAAGGCTGTGTACTAAAGGCTGATCCACACCACATCTAGAAACAGGGTTTTTTCAGTCAATAACACAATTTCAGGGTTTACAATGTAATCAAATATATAGTGCAACACATCTGTGCTTATTATATGACATAGATTTTTTCCCTCCTTTGGGCAGTTGTTCGTGTACTTTTTTTTTTTTTGCTAGATCTGAGAAACTGGCAGGAGAAGAAGCATAACTATTTATGTAATATAAGTTTTATAAGGCACAGGAGCCTTTGTAAAGAAATGAAAACTGAATGCAGTGGTGAACGTGTATAATCCCAACAACTGGGAGATTTAGGAAAAAGAATTTGGGGGTTGAGAATTCAAAGCCAGCCTGTACTACAAAACAAGGCACTGCCTGCAAAATTACAAAAAAAGTCTAGGCTAGTGTGGGGCAATGGGCTATGCATAGACAGTCTGGTCTCCAGTCAAGCTGAGGTATGGAACCCTGGTACCCGGTGGTGGTAATTCCCACCTACATGGGACAGAAGGCATTCCCTCATGTCTCCTGGACTCCTGGCTCCTGTCAAAGTTACTGCCCCCACAACCCCCACAGGAGAAGCTGTGGCTAGTAGTCATGTAGACAAAGTCCCAAGCTTCTGACCTTCAGGCTAAACTCCTCCCAGTTGCCTAGCAACAACAAGATAACAGCCCACCATAAGAGAGGCTACTTGGCCTCACCTCACTCTCTCCTCTCACTCTCTTACTACCTCTCACTCTCTTACTATTTCTCCCTCTTACTCTCTCTTTCTTTCTTCTCTCTCTCCCTTTTCCCCTTCTCTCCTTTTGGCCATGGCTGCTCTCTCTCTCTCTCTCTCTCTCTCTCTCTCTCTCTCTCTCTCTCTCTCTCTCACCCCTGCCTTTCTACAATAAAGCTCTAAAACTATAGATTGTCTCTGTTCATCAAGGCCCGCTGTGCTTGGATGATGGGATAGGTTTTTTTCTAATGAGCCATTTCTAATCTCTCAATGGAAGGCCTTCCTGTGCTCTAGCCACAGACCAGACTAAAGGACTCTTGCCTGTGTGGGAACCTCTCTCTCTCTGCTCTCTCTTCTGTATCTCTGGGGGCCGAGGGTGTCTCCCTGGGGCCCCTGGTATCGGGGGCTGCCCCTTGTGCACCCCCTGTCAAGTGGGGTCAGTGGCTTAGATGCCTACCTGGGCCGAGTGGAATGCATCTGGCAGCCCTCCCACATCTGCTTGCCCAGTGCACAGGAACTCTGGCTGGTCGTGGGCTATCTCCCTTTCCCATCCTTCCCCTACACCCCCCATGCCCCACAGGCTAGTAATGTAGTTTAATGGTAGAACATTTGCCTAACATGCACCACAAAGGAAAAAAAAGAAGATCTGAAGAGTAAATTCAATCAATGATACAAGGTCAAGGACAAAGTAAATTATAAAAGGTAACAATAATTTGGAGAGGCTTAAAAATAAAAAAAAAACATGTACAAAGTTCCCCCAGAGTTTCAACAGCCTGTTAATAAGAATACTGCTTTTTTAAAAAATTTATTTTAGGGCTGGTGAGATGGCTCAGCGGGTAAGAGCACCCGACTGCTCTTCTGAAGTTCCTGAGTTCAAATCCCAGCAACCACATGGTGGCTCACAACCATCCGTAACAAGATCTGACTCCCTCTTCTGGAGTATCTGAAGACAGCTACAGTGTACTTACATATAATAAATAAATCTTAAAAAAATTATTTTAGATTTACTTATTTTATGTATATGAGTGTTTTGCCCATATCTATGTATGTGCACCATGTGCATGCCTGGTTCCCTTGGAGGCCAAAAGAGAGTTTTAGATAACCTGGGTTTAGACTTATGGATGGTTGTGAGCTACCATATGGCTGTTGAAAACTGAACCCTGATCCTCAACTCTTCAGTCCCTTTGCTATTCTTTTTATGCCACATTTTCTTTTCTAGAAATTAGTTTGTTGATGTATAATTAACAAAGTAAAAAATGTGTCTGTTGAAGATACTATACTCAAGCTGGTTGGTATATCTATCACTTCTCACATTTCTAAGTGTGTGTATGTGTCTATGTAAACACTTAAGACACTCCCTCTTGGCAGCTGTCAGTTATACAACATATATAGCATTATTAGCTCTAATCACAAAGCTGTATATATTATTGGATCTTCAGGTTTATTTAATCTTGAATAACTGAAGATTGTAGCCTTTCACCAACATCCCCCTATTTCCCTCATTCTGCCTTCTGGAATCCCTGGCATTCACCATTCTACTTTCTGCTTCTGTTAGTTTCCATTTGAGTTTCCACACAAATGAGATTATTCACTATCCCTTGTTATTATTGGAGCTTTTTTGGTGTTGTTGTTTGTTTAGGCCATCCTAGTAGGCATCAAATGGTATCTCATTGTAGTTTTTTTATTATAGGGTTGCTGTTTTGATGAGGTGAGTGTACTGAGTGTATTCAGGGTGTAGCAGTCCAGTGGCCAAGGATGAACTGGGTTACCTGAAAGGGAGGCTGGAAATGAAAGGGACAGGGTTCAAGAGAAAAATGAAGACAAGACAAAGGTTCTGATCAAGGCTCAAAGCTTAATGTACGGAAAGCCCACAGACCCCATCCTTTGTTTCAGCTGGATTGTGTTGCAAAGCAAGCTCAGTCTACTCAAAGCTGCTGTAGGGAATTGCAAATGCAGCGAGGCCAGCGACTCCACCTAGGTCTTTAAACCATTGTGGGTCTGTTTAGCCTACTCAAGGCTTGGGAAAGGACACACTCAGAGATTCACACGAGCTAGACAACTATTCTGCTACAGAGATATAACCTTTGTCCCCACTGTGTTTTAATGTGCATTTTCGTATGGGTTACATGAGTAGTAGGAGACCATTGGTCTCTCCTGTATTTATTGCAATGTGTATACATACTCTTTGGAAGCTGTCTATTCAGATCCTTTATCTCTTCTTCCCTTTGAGTTTGTTTTCTTCTTTTAAGAATTTATTTATCAGGAGGCAGAGACAGGGGGATTTCTGAGTTCGAGGCCAGCCTGGTCTACAAAGTGAGTTCCAGGACAGCCAGAGCTATACAGAGAAACCCTGTCTCGAAAACAGAAGAAGAAGAAGAAGAAGAAGAAGAAGAAGAAGAAGAAGAAGAAGAAGAAGAAGAAGAAGGAGAAGGAGAAGGAGAAGGAGAAGGAGAAGGAGAA
>NC_034613.1:13082754-13084327 GCF_900095145.1 Mus pahari | reverse complement strand
GAAGAAGAAGAAGAAGAAGAAGAAGAAGAAGAAGAAGAAGAAGAAGAAGAAGAAGAAGAATTTATTCATTTATATATATAATTGTATGTGAATAGCATATGTGTGTAAGTATCCATGGAGACCAGAAGAGGATGGCAGACCCCTTGGAGCTGAAGTTATAAGCTGTTATGAGGGCTGGAGAGATGGCTCAATGGTTAAGAGCACCGACCGCTCTTCCAAAGGTCCTGAGTTCAAATCCAAGCAACCACATGGTGGCTCACAACCGTGAGATCTGACAACCTCTTCTGGTGTATCTGGAGACAGCTACAGTGTACTTAGATATAATAATAAATAAATCTTTAAAAAAAATAGCTGGGCATGGTGGCACATGCCTTTAATCCCAGCACTCAGGAGGCAGAGGCAGAAGGATTTCTGAGTTCGAGGCCAGCCTGGTCTACAGAGTGAGTTCCGGGACAGCCAGGGCTACACAGAGAAACCCTGTCTCGAAAAACCAAAATAATAATAATAATAATAATAATAATAATAATAATAATAATAAGCTGTTATGAACCAGCCAACATGGGTGCAGGGAACCAAACTTGGGACCTCTGGAAGAGAAGTGAGTGTTTTAAACTGATGAGTCATCTCTCCGACGCCAAGACAGATGTTGTGTAGTTCTGTAGTTCAGGCTGGAGAGGACAGTGAGATCCTTCTGGCTTCCTCTCTAGAAGCTCCAATTGTAGTCCTGCTGAGGTAGAACAGCAAGACAGGAAAAACCAAGGGGATATGAACAGGAAAGCAGCCTCTCACCCTGGGATCTAACTGACTTTTTTTTTTTTTGGACTGACAGTCAAGAAACTTTAACATAACCTATACAACCAAAATTCCCTGCAGAAAGAGTGCATGTTTTTAAATATGGGTATAAGTAACAAAGGAACTGTGCTTCCTTAGAGTCAGAATATTTGTAATTTGGAGTTATTAGTGCTTCTCTTCTCTAATCCCCAAATTTGGGGAGGCTGAGGTAGATAGATGTCTAACTTTAAGTCAGCCAGGTCTTCATAGACAGTCAAAGCTACATACAGAACTAGACCCTGCCTCAAAACAAAACAAAAAAGGTAGTCTTTAAGTGTCTTACTTAAAGGTCACTGTTGCTGTGATGAGACACCATGGCCAAAAGCAAGTTGGGGAGGAAAAGATATATCTGGTTTATATTTCCATGTCACTGTTCATTATCAAAGTGCAAGGGCCCCAAAACCGATGAAGAAAGACCCCAGACTCAGTATGCAAAGACAAAATGATGTGTTTATAAAAACATGAAAGCTAATCCCAGCACTTGGGAGGCAGAGGCAGGCAGATTTCTGATTTCGAGGCCAGCCTGGTCTACAAAGTGAGTTCCAGGACAGCCAGGGCTATATAGAGAAACCCTCTCTCGAAAGAAAGAAAGAAAGAAAGAAAGAAAGAAAGAAAGAAAGAAAGAAAGAAAAATAAAATAAAATAAAGATGAAAGGGAGGTTTATGTTCTATGGAGGTGTGGTTGAAAGGAAAAATTATATAAATTCAAAGTTTGGAAATGTAAAATTAAAAGAGTAAGTTT
>NC_034613.1:13076424-13082164 GCF_900095145.1 Mus pahari | reverse complement strand
TCTGTCTCCTGCGTGAGATATGAGTCCACCCAGAGCTCTGATATTAAAGTACCTCATGTGATTTACAGCAAGGTGTACTTCGATTTACTGGGGACCCGAGAGAGTACCGGACCAGAGGGAGTCCCTCCTTTCGGGGTCTTACATGGTGAGGTATAGGGAAAGGGGTGCCTCCTTGGGCCCATGCTGAGGCATCACTTCCCTCTGAGGGACCAGCCACAGGACAGTATAGTATAAAATAGTTTATTCAGGGCATGGGGAGGAGAGTTAAGAGAGTAGTAGAGGCAGAGAAAGGCAGAGAGAACGAAGAGTAGAGGCTAGCCATGAGCACGTGGAGAGAGAGGGGGTAAGGGAATGGAGAGAGAAGGGGGAAGGGAAGCAGGGAAAGAGCAATGGAGGAACAAGAGACCAAGAGGGCAAGAGAGAGAGAGCGGGCAAACAACCCCTTTTATAGTGTGTCAGGCCTAATTGACTCTTGCCAGGTGACTGTGGGGCAGAGCTTAGAATGCCAACACAAAGAGCCTTTATACTCCAGAAACAACCAGCATGCAGGAGTCAGCCATTTTTTAGAAATGGTGACTCCAGACAAAGGAGTGCAGGTCTTCTTATAGGGAACTGGAGTAACTCTCTAGAAGGATTAGGTAATTTAAAATTTCATTAGTGGGTCCTAGGTGGTCACAGGTTATCATTGGTCTGCATTCCTATGTCATGAATGTTTAAGCATAGGATGAGATAGGGCTGCCCAGCACAGATAGCCCATTCTGAAATAAGATACTTCCCCATTTTTGTGACTGTCCCCAGGCTGTTCTTTGGGAGGGATTTACTGTAGTTGTCCAGCAGCCATGGATTAACTGGGTACCTGAAAAGGAGGCTGGAAATTAAAAAGAATTTTAATTTCTTAAAATTACGAAGCAGGGGCGAGAGAAGGTGCAGCCAAGACAAAAGTTTCTGATCAAGGTTCAAAGTTTAATTTTCAGCATTGAGTTTATATAAGGAAAGCCCACAGACCCCATCCTTTGTTTTAGCTGGATTGAGTTGCAAAGCAAGCTCAGCAGGAGGTCAATTCCTCAAAGCTCCTGTAGGAAACTGCTAATGCTGAGACCAAATGACTCCAGCTAGGTTGTAAACCCTTTGTGGGTTTGTTTAGCCTACTCAAGGCTGGGGGAAGGGCACAATTTATAACCTTGTCTCTGTATTTTTTTTTTTTTTGGTTTTTTCGAGACAAGGTTTCTCTGTGTAGTCCTGGCTGTGCTGGAACTCACTCTGTAGACCAGGCTGGCCTCAAACTCAGAAATCCACCTGCCTCTGCCTCCCGCGTGCTGGGATTAAAGGCATGTACCACCATGCCCGGCTCTGGCACTATTTCTTCATTGAAGTCTGGATATGGTAGTTATCTTTTAATTGTGTGTGGGAACTAAAAGGGGGCTGGGAAGAAGGGGGAGGGAGGATAGCCCATGTCCTGCCAGAGTTCCTCCTATGCTCTGGGCAGGCAGAGGTGAGAGGGCTGCCAGACGCTTTCCACTCAGCCCCGGTTGGGCATCTAAGCCACTGACCCCACCTTGCGGGGGGTGGACAAGGGGCAGCCCCTGAAACCAGGGGGCTCCAGAGCAACACCCTGTCGCCCCGGGGTTATGGGAGAGAGGGCTGAGGGAGAGAGGTTCACACATAGGTGAGAGTCTGTGTGCACAGCGCTGGCCTTGATGAGCAGAGACTGTCTATGGTTTTAGAGCTTTATTATAGAAAGGCAGGGAGAAAGGAAAGGAGAGGAGAGAGAGAGAGGGAGGGAGGGAGGGAGGGAGGGAGAGAGAGGGGGGCATGGCCAAGAGGAGACAAAGGGGAAAGAGAGAGAGAGAAGAAAGGCTAGAGGGAAGGAGGGAGAGAGAGGAAGAGAGTGAGAGGAGAGAGGAGAGGGGAGGAGTAAGAGAGCAAGAGAGCAAGAGAAGTGAGAGAATGAGGAGGGGCCAAACAACCCCTCTTAAAGTATGCTGCTATCTTTTCTGTTGCTAGGTAACTGGGGAGAAGTCTAGCCTGAAGGTCAGAAGCTTGGGACATTGCCTACGTGACGACTACTAACCATGCTTCTCTTGTGGGGGTTGAGGGGGTGGTAACTTCAACAGGAACCAGAGTTCCAGGAGATGAGAGAACTCCTTCCATCTCATGTAGGTGAATTATCACTACCAGATCCTGGGGTTCAACATCTAGCCTCAACTGGAAACTAGGCTGTCTGTGTATAGCCCAATGCCCAACAACTGTATTTTTCTGATTTTATAGGATTTTACTCAATAAAGTTGCCTACTAAAATTCTACTTTTTAAAAGAGATTAAGGGGCCAGAGAGATGACTCGGTATGTAAGAACACCCATTGACGCTGGGTGGTGGTGGCGCATGCCTTTAATCCCAGCACTTGGGAGGCAGAGACAGGCAGATTTCTGAGTTCGAGGCCAGCCTGGACTACAGAGTGAGTTCCAGGACAGCCAGGGCTACACAGAGAAACCCTGTCTCGAAAAAACCAAACCAAAAAAAAAAAAAAAAAAAAAAAAGCATCCACTAACTCCTCTTCCAGAGGACCAAGGCTTGATTCCAGCACCTACATGGTAGCTCAGAAGCAACTCCAGTTCCAAGGAGATCTGATGCCCTCTTCTGCTTTCTATAAGTACTATACACATATGGTGCACAGATAAAGACAAAATTTATAAAATAATTTTTTATTAGATATTTTCTTTATTTACAATTCAAATGCTATCCCAAAAGTTCTCTATACCTCCCCCCATAAAAGTAAATTTTTAAAGGAGATCAGAGTTTTTGTTTTATTTTTAATCCAGGTCATACTTAAAAAAAAAAAAAAAAAAAAAAAAAAAAAAACACCTGCCCGGCAGTGGTGGTAGAGCACGCCTTTAATCCCAGCACTTGGGAGGCAGAGGCAGGCGGATTTCTGAGTTCCAGTTCGAAGCCAGCCTGGTCTACAAAGTGAGTTCCAGGACAGCCAGGGCTACACAGAGAAACTCTGTCTCGAAAAAACAAAACAAAACAAACAAACAAAAAAAGATTTGACTAGGGCTGTAGAAATGGCTCAGCGGTTAAGAGCACTGACTGCCCTTCCAGAGGTCCTGAGTTCAATTCCCAACAACCACATGGTGGCTCACAAACATTTTTTTTTTTTGGTTTTTTTTGAGACAAGGTTTCTCTGTGTAGACCTGGCTGTCCTGGAACTCACTGTGTAGACCAGATGGCCTCAAACTCAGAAATTCGCCTGACTCTGCCTCCCAAGCGCTGGGATTAAAAGCTTGCGCCACCTTGCCCGGCCGGCTCACAACCATTTGTAATGGGATCCAATGCACTCTTCTGATGTGTCTGAAGACAGCTACAGTGTACTCATATAAATAAAATAAATAAATCTAAAAAAAATGATTTGACTAGAGCTGTATGTATGATTCTCAACTGCAATCCTTGCATCATTCAGCAGGCTGATGTAGACCTGTTGAATGAGTACAAATCTTGCACTTCATAGCAACTTCAAGACCAGCCCTGTCTCCAAAAGCTGGGGGTGAAAGAATTCTTTTAATTATTTTATTCCTTTTATTTATTATTTATTATTTATTTTGGTTTTTCGAGACAGGGTTTCTCCAAATAGTCCTGGCTGTCATGAAACTCTTGCCATAGACCTGAGAGGCCAAACCTACTCCATCCATCTTGAGATGGGCCTCTATTTTAAAGAGAAAAAAAAAGCCTGACAACTTGATCTGTGCCCACATACCAGGAAAGTCCTTACAGCTTGTTCTTGGCCAGAATTACTTGTTTCTAGCACTAGTTAATCAAAGATTAGTCTGATTGTTTCAGATTTACTTTCAGACCATTTGTGACTGTATACAGTCTTGCTTCAGAGCACCCATCTGTCAGCTTATAGTCAATCTATTAGACACTTGACAGACTTGGCACCCCCTCCCTTACCCCTCACTCGCTCCTATTTTCCTATAAACACTTGTCCTGCTGAGAGCTCAAGGCTGCTCTGCCTTCCTTACCTGTACTGCTGTGTCAGGGTTGGGTTAGAAAAGAGCCCAAGTCCTAGCTTAAAATAAAGAGACCCTAATGTTAGTACATCAGAAATGGCTCCTTGGTGGTCTTTTGAGTTCACAAACCCTTCCTGGTACAACAGAGCAGGCTGGCCTAGAACTCAAGAGATTTGCCCGCCTCTGCCTCCCAAGTTCTAGGATCAAAGATATTCATCATCACTGCTTGGCTAAAATAGCTGGGGAAAAAGGAATCAAACACACACATCCCAATAAAAAATGTTTTCAAACCACCAATCCAACTCAAAACAACAGAAAACTTGGACTACAGTAAAATCAAATCCTTCTATTTATCAGCAGACAAAGTTAAGAGGTACAAAATCAACAAAAACAAAGTGGGAGGAGAGAGAATGTAGTAGACAAACAATATCTCAAATATATGAAGAGTTTCTATAAATCAATAAGAAAAGGCAAGAGAATAAGGAACAATGGTAACCTCATGAAGATCTAAGTAGCAAATAAGTAGATGAACAAAATATAAATTAAACTACAAAATAGTCTCTATTTCCTCCAAAAATGAGTAAAATGCATAAAGAAAAAGAACAATGTTGGGCTGTGGTGTTGAACACCATTAATCCCAGTACTTGGGAGGCAGTGGCAGGCAGGTCTCCAGGTTCAAGGCCACCCTGGTCTACATAGTGACTTCCAGGACAGCCAAGGCTACACAGAGAAACCTGTCTCAAACAAACAAACAAAAGCAAAAACAATGTAAGAACAAATAAATAAACCAACAAATAGACTTTTGGAATAGACAAAAATAGACTTTTGGAATGGGCCTCCCACAACGGACATGGTAGTCTTTTCACCAAGTGGTGTTAGATCATCTCAAATCACAACCAAACTATAAATAATATCATTTTTCTATTTCTCTACCTATTATGTCATCTTCTCCTAATGAGAACACGTATTTGGAATTAGGGCCAGGCTGTGTGACTGGGGCTCCAGTAACAATACCACACACCACAAACCCTTCCTAGATTTCACATTACAATGTGAAAAGCTAAAACAATATAACTACAAAGATTATTTTATGTATTATTATTGGAGAGGAATGCACGTGGGTGCGAGGTCAGAAAACAATTTTATGTAGCTGGCTCTCTCCTTCCATACTTACTTGGGTTCAGGAGATCAAACTCAGGTCTTTAGGCTTGCACAGAAAGTACTTTTACCACTAAACCATCTTGCCAACAAATTAGTAAAACATTTATAAGAAAACATTAAACATCTTTGTGACTCTGAGGTGGACAAAGATTTCCAGAAAGACATGAGTGCCAACTATAAGGGAGAAATGATAAAAATAATATGGTATACTTTTGCAAAATTTGCATACCCTTAATAGTGAATTTGAGGTACACTCAGGGCTTTTCCAGTCTCACACCCTCCTTTCAGCTTCCCCCTCCCACCTGGGGTCAAGGCTAGGCCAAGTTCCGTTCTCCACCCACAGGAACATTCTTGAGTAAAAAATTCCCTAAATGTACTGACAGTCACCTGACCATTTGGAAAGTCCCAGGTAAAGTTCAAATGCATGTCATGCTTGCTAGCCAATAGATTAGTCAATATGCTTATCCAGTAAGTTTGAACTGTAACCTTGCTGATGTAACCTGTGCCCCTAAAAAGTATAAAAACTAGACGGGCATGGTGGCGCACGCCTTTAATCCCAGCACTCCGGAGGCAGAG
>NC_034613.1:13074720-13075989 GCF_900095145.1 Mus pahari | reverse complement strand
GGCAGGCGGATTTCTGAGTTCGAGGCCAGCCTGGTCTACAAAGTGAGTTCCAGGACAGCCAGGGCTACACAGAGAAACCCTGTCTCGAAAAAACAAAAAAAAAATAGTAAGTATAACCCTCCTTCTATCTGTAAAAATCTGACATATCATGCGTTAACTACAGGCATGTATCCCTTGACCCACAGCTCACCATGTCCTTCCCTTTAGACTCTCAGTCTCTACACAGCAAAAGAAACAAAGGATAAAATGGAAGTAGCCTATGGATCAGGAAAAAAGATTATAAACCAAATATCTGATGAGGGGTAAAAATCCAGACTATACAAGCAACTCAAAAAATACAGTACCAGAAAACCAAATAACCTGAGTTTAAAACATGCAAAGTGTCTGAATGAACATTTTTTTTCAAGAAAGGCACAAAAGTATGTGAAAAGGTTTTTTTTTATGATGAAAAAAATGTATATTTAGAACTAGCCAGCTAAACTCAGTTTAGATGATCCCAGTTTTGTTGCTAGCATCCAGAACATCATAATCGAGAGTCAGTTGAACATAAGCTGTCAGACCATCAGCCCTATCAGGGTATTGGCTTTGCCCACATCAATGTCAGAGTTTCTTCACTGCCTGTTTGATCTGGTGCTTGTTGGCCTTGATGTACACAGTGAACACAAGTGTGTTGTTGTCATCTGTCTTCTCCATGATGAATTCAGTGGTCAGGGGCAATTTGATGATGACGTAGTGGTCAAGCTTGTTTCTTCTGGGTGTGCTCTTCCAAGGGTACTTGGACTGCCTGGAACTGCAAGGCATTGGCCTCAGGAAGGTAGGTGATGTGTGGATCTTCTTTGTTGACTATGGACATTTTTTGACACTGCCTTATCTTTCAAGGCCTTTGCTTTGGCTTGGGCTTGGGGAGGTGCAGGAGCTTCCTTTTTTGCTTTTGCTGCCATCTTTGAAAAAATATTGTGGAAAAGCATTTAATATCACTATTTATTTGGGAAGTACAAATCAAAAGTTCAGTGAGAAACCGAAAGTTTTGTGAGATACACCTGTTGGATAGCACTTATAAAAATGATAAGAGAAAATAACAAGTGTTGGTGGAAGTGTGAAGAAAAGCAAATCTTTTTACATGCTGGTGGAATTTGGTACATGATGCAAAAGAAAAGAAAACTGAGCCAAGTGGTGGTGCACGCCTTTAATCCCAGAATTTGGGAGGCAGAGATAGGCAGATTTCTGAATTTGAGACCAGCCTGCTCTACAGAGTGAGTTCCAGGACAG
>NC_034613.1:13072503-13074055 GCF_900095145.1 Mus pahari | reverse complement strand
CCTTCCCTTCCCTCTTTCCTCTTTCTTTCTTTCTTTCTTTCTTTCTTTCTTTCTTTCTTTCTTTCTTTCTTTCTTTCTTTCTTTCTTTCTTTTTCTTTCTTTCAAAATAGGGTTTCTCTGTGTATCCCTGGCTATCCTGGAGCTAGTTCTGTAGGCCAGGCTGGACTTGAACTCAGAGATCCCCCTGCCTCTGCCTCCTGCATGCTGGGCTTAAAGGGGGTGAGCCACTGTTGCTAACACTACCCAGCTGTGAGTACACATCTTTGATCCCAAAACTTGGGAAGCAGATGGATCTCTATGAGTTTGAGGCCAGCCTGATCTACAGAGCTAGTTCCAGGACAGCCAAGGGTACAGAGAAGGCCTGTCTCAAAAGAAAGAAGGAAGGAAAGGGAGAGGTAGGGAGGACGGGCAGGAAAGGCTCATTGGTTAGGTTTGAGTTCCAGCAACAGACACACATAATAAAAATAATACAAAACTATTTTTAAGTGGAAGTGAAGGATTGGCAGTCTGAGGTTAGACCAGGCTATTTAGTAAGATAAGACCCTTTCTTTCACACACACAAAAATCCAAGCAGTATGGAATAATGTAAAAATAGAAATACCTTATGAGCCAGCAAAGTCTGTTCTGGCCACATATATCCAAATAAAATGAATCAATATATTAAAGATACCTGTGCTGTCTTTCCTGTTTATCTTGGCATTATTTACAATAACTAAAATATGGAACCACACTAAGTATACACTACCAAATGAATAAAGAAAATTTGAGGTATGTGCCAGGTAAAATGGAATAGCATTCTGTCTTAAAATGAAAGCTAGCTGGGGTTGGAGAGATGGTTCAGCAATTAAGAGCATTGACTGCTCTTCCAGAGGTCCTGAGTTCAATTCCCAGCAACCACATCGTGGCTCACAACCATCTGTAATGAGATCTGATTCCCTCTTCTGGTGTGTCTGAAGACAGCTACAGTGTACTCATATTCATACAATAAATAAATAAATCTTTTTTTAAAAAATGAAAGAAAGCTAGCTGGGGGGGGGGGCTGGAGAGATGACTCAATGGTTAAGAACACTGACTGCTCTTCCAAAGGTTCTGAGTTCAAATCCCACAACCACATAGTGGCTCACAACTATCTATAATGAGATCTGATGCCCTCTTCTGGTGTATCTAAAAACAGCTACAGTGTACTTACATATAATAAATAAACAAATCTAAAAAAAAAAGAAAGAAAGAAAGAAAGAAAAGAAAAGAAAAGAAAAGAAAAGAAAAGAAAAGAAAAGAAAAGAAAAGAAAAGAAAAGAAAAGAAAAGAAAGCTAGCTGGGCCGGGTAGAACAGACCCTGTAATATTAGCCACTTGGAAGGCTAAAGGCATGAGAATTGCAAGCTCAAGGCCTATCTGGGCTATGAAACAACTTCAAGGCCAGCCTGTCCAACTCAACACGACGCTGTCTCAAAATACAGAGTAAAAATTTTAGCTCAGTAATAAAATGCTTTCTTGGGATATATGCGGCTTTTGGTTCAGTCTCTAGTATCAAAAAAAAAAAAAAAAAAAAG
>NC_034613.1:13061751-13072233 GCF_900095145.1 Mus pahari | reverse complement strand
AAAAAAAAAAAAAAAAAAAGGAAGGGATCAGTTAGAAGGATTGAGGAAGAGAGGGAAGAAAGAAAGACTGGCATTTGCAAGAACATGGATTGTCTCTACATTAATCCTGGTTATTGAACTCCTCCAGGACATTATGCTAAGATACTGTAGGGTGTTTAAATATGTCTTTTTAGTAATGATTATATTTGTTCTAAATGCTCAATTACACCATCTTTCTTTGTTCAGAAGTAGTAAGTTGCAAAGGCAATTTCTCAAAATTGCTTTCCTCTTATTTTTATGTTTCTGCTATTTAGATTATAACTGTTTCAATGGTTCCCTAAAATATTTTGAGATAGGAATACTGGCATATTATGCTATGAATGCTTTTATATATAAAAATAAAAAAAAACTGTATTTGGGGCAGCTGAAGAGATGGCTCAGCAGTTAAGAGCACCCCTACACACACACATAAAAATAAGATAAATCCCTTTTTTAAGATTTATTTATTTTATATATGTGAGTACACACCAGAAAGGGCATCAGATCTCATTGCAGATGGTTATGAGCCCCCATGTGGTTGCTGGGATTTGAACTCAGGACCTCGGGAAGAGCAATCAGTGCTTTTAACCGCTGAGCAATCTCTTCAGCCCCTAAGGGCCTGAGGGTGTTTGATGCCCCAGTGTAGGAGAATGCCAGGGAGGGAAGACTGGAGTGGGTGGATGGGGGAGCACCCTCATAGAGGCAGGGGGAGGGGGGATGGGATACGGGGTTTCCGAATGGGAGACCTGGAAAGGGGAAAACATTTGAAATGTAAATAAAGAAATTATCCAATAAAAAATAAATTAAAAAATAATTGTATTTCCTTTGAAATGATAATCTTGCCAGAGTGAATTTAAAATTCTTAGATTTCAGTTTTCTTGTCTCTGAATGATTTTATATGTTTTTTTTTTAAATAGCTTCTGTTGTAACAAATAAGAAATCTAATGTAAGTAAGGTCCTACTTCATTGCAAATAACATTATTTCTGCCTGGAAGTGGGTTACTGTTTTGTTTCATTTTTATTTTTGAGACAGGGTCTCCCTATATATCCCTAGATCATCATTTAAATTTAGCACTAAACCAAATTGGGGGTTGATTGGGTTTCTCCAATGACCGAGGACTGGGGGACTTCTGTGTGGAAGGATCAATGAGTTAGGGTCCAATATAATTAGATAATCTAGGGCATGATTAGAAGGGAAGAAGCAGTGAGCCATAATTTCAGGGAATTCCCGAAAGGGAACAATTGGGGATTTGTATGGGGATACGAGAGGGGAACCTCTGTAGAAATTTTTGAGCTTTTGTAAGAATTGGAGATGTAAGTATCTGAGATCATGGAGTCAGACAATGAGAGTGGGGCAGTATGGTGGTGAGTGAGTAATTCTAAGCCTGGAATCACTGAGGAATTACTACTTTTGAGAGCCCGTTTTAGGGAGTGATAAAATCTGTAAATTGGAACCAAAGGCATTGGTTACTGATGGGCTGCTAGTTGGTTTATAGTGTGCTGGCTAGTCTAATACAGAAAATTTTGTAAAAGTCATTGAGTCATTATATGGACTATGGATTAAGGGGTCTTACAGATTATTTCGACTCCTAAGGATTAGTGTTAATTTTCTCCCTTCCCTCTTCTCTGTCCTCTTACATCTTTTCCCTCTTCCCTTCCCTTCCTGCTCTGCCCTGCCCTCCCCTTCCCCTCCTCTTTCCTTCCTTTCCTTGTTTTTCTGTTGATAGTCTTGAAACAGAGACTATCTGTGTAATCAGGCTAACCTTAAACTTATAATCTCCCTGTCTCCCTGACTCTACCTCCCAAACAAGTGTCAGGACACAAGTCTTTGCCATGATATTCTATCCAGCTTATTGCTAATTTTGTTTAGTGGGGAGAGAGAGAGAGAGAGAGAGAGAGAGAGAGAGAGAGAGAGAGGACTAGTCTTGAGTTTTAGCACCGAAACGTGACTACTCCTAAGTGGATATATATAGATATGTGGCTAGAACATAATTAGAGGCAGTGACATCTGGGAGAGTCTACAGTGAACAGAACAAGACTGAAGTGAGTCCTATGGGGAGAGAGAGAGAGAGAGAGAGAGAGAGAGAGAGAGAGAGAGAGAGAGAGAAGAGAAGAGAAGACAGGGAACCAGGTGTAGCAGCCAGAAGGCCCAAATGTACAAAGGAGGGGACCAAAATGGTTGGATTATGTAGGAAAGAGCAACCCAGCCTCCTGGGATGGAGAGTTCAGAGTAGGGGTCAGGGTGTACCAGCCCGAACTCTGTAACAGTAGGAGCTGTGGGATGCTGGAAGAACCTGTTGGCCAGGTCTGCTTTGATATGTTAAATAGGCACCTCTGACATTTGTCTTAGGTTTGAAACCTAATAGCCCAGCCTTTTTGTTGACCATAAGAGACAAAGCAATCTCATATATATATATATATATATATATATATATATATATATATATATATATATTGCAGTCTGCAGTTGATCTGAAATCTGCTGGGACAGATGTCTAGGGAGAAAGGGAAAAGTTAAGGAGTTTAGGGAAATTTGTTTGTTTGTTTGTTTGTTTTTAAAATCTAGGGTATACTTTGAAACTTTCAGGCCCATGGTCCTGGCAGTTGGGGGAGGTGAGTCCCAAGACCAGCGGAGAGTTAGAAATCCCACCCTCAGGAATAGGAAGTAGGCAGGAAACCTTAGGCTGTTGGTTGATAGGAGCACTTTTTTTGGAGTTCATTTGACCTTCGAGAATTGGATCCAAGTGGATTCACTGAAGCTTAAAAGATTTTTTTTAAGTTTACAAAAGGAGATAGTTGTTAGATATTTTAGCATTACCACTGTTTTTTCCTAAAAATTTTTATTAGATATTTTCTTTATTTACATTTCAAATGCTATCCCGAAAGTTCCCTGTACCCTCCTCCTACCACCCTTGTCCCCTACCCACCCACTCCCACTTCTTTGCCCTGGCGTTACCCTGTACTGGGGCATATAAAGTTTGCAAGACCAAGGGGCCTCTCTTCCCAATAATCTGTACTGAAATCCACATTGTAGATAGAGCAGTAGATTCATGCCTTTGAGTTGTAGGAAAAGTTTGGGGACTCAAAAATGATTTTTTGGTTAAAAGCATGATCACTCTTTCCTCTGTCCAGATGAGCGCGAATATAGATTGGACAGGCACTTTAGCACACTGAGAAGCACTTTAAAATCTATACTTAGAAGACAGACAAATAAAATGCTGGAGAGATGGCTCAGTGATTAAAAGCACTGTTCTTCCAGAGGTCCTGAGTTCAATTCCCAGCAACCACATGGTGGCTCACAACCATCTGTAATGGGATCTGACTATGACAGTGTACTCATATTTAAAAAAAGAAAAACAACAACAAATAAACAAATAAAATGTAAAATTTTGTTATTATAATAATATGCTTTACCGGAGCTACATTAATGGCTTATCAGAACTCCACTGATTAATGTTAAAACAACTTTTGAAGTCTTTTAATTAATTAAGTGTAGGAGTGCTCTGTGTGCATATACATCTGAGCGCCAGAAGAGGGCAACAGATCCCTTTAGATGGTTGCTGGGAATTGAACTTAGGACCTCTGGAAGAACAGCCAGTGTCTTTAGCCAGTGTTTTTAGCTGCTGAGCCATCTCACCAGCTGGTGAAGTCTATTGGGGGGGTGGGGTGCGGGAAGGGTGTTCTGAGACAAGGTTTCTCTGTGTAGCCCTGGCTGTCCTGGAAATCGCTCTGTAGACCAGGCTGGCCTCGAACTCAGAAATCTGCCTGCCTCTGCCTCCCAAATGCTGGGATTACAGGCATCTGTCACCACTGCTCAACTGGTGAAGTCTTAATATAACAATAGCATAGTGAAGGAAAGAATTTTGAAGCATTTTTAATTTTTTATATACCTTAAATCATTTCATTATACCTTTACAGATTGTATTTACACAATTTAAAACACCCTCCTAGAATTTATAACCTATGTAAGCTTTATTTTTTATCTAATTATTTATCATGAGACACACGTGGTTGATAATTGAGAACAGTCACTGTAAAGAAAGTACCTTTAAATAGAGGAAGAGTAAAAAGTTACTTTGAAACCTGAAACCTGGGTTTTGGGGGGTTGGTTGTTGTTGGGTTTTTTTTTTTTTTTTTTTTGAGTTTATCTCTAGAATCAGGTAGCAAGGTAAACTGTTTGTCTCTCACACCCGGAGTGCTAAAAGCAGCTCTAGGAAAGCCTGAGGCTTGATATTTGCATATGAAGAGAACTGAGAAACCTGCTGAAGCTTGGGGGAGAAGGGGCAGGGAGGAGCTGAGTGCTTGCTGCTCTTAAACTTCAAGTTAGTCCATCAATGCCCTCAGAGATCTGAGAAGGATAAATTCTAGCTGGAAGTACAATCCAAATGGTCTTTGTTATCAGTTAAAATGTCAAAAACATTCCCTTCGTCTAAAACGGGTTACCTCGGGGTTCTGTAATCTTGATAGTTTCCTTGGAGTCATGCTGAGCAGCAGGGCCTTTGGCTGTCACACCCAAGAGATTTGTCCTGTAGAGGAGCTTGGGAAAACTGACCTTACTTTTTGATCAGGCAAAGTCGGGCGATCAACCCAAAAATGCCCAGTTTGTGTAGGGCCCTGGCAGCAGGTGAGACACCGGGCAGTTTTCCCCAGGGGTTAGTGTTACCACAGTCCAGGTGGAGTCACCATGCCCCATCTGTCTTCTTTAGAGGGATTCCCAGTAGGAAGAGGCATGTCTGTTATGGAAAGTTTAAACTTTGTTTTGTTTTCCTTTTTTCTTTTAAAGATTTATTTATTTATTATGTACACTGTAGCTGTCTTCAGACATTCCAGAAGAAGGCGTCAGATCTTGTTATGGATGGTTNTGAGCCACAATGTGGTTGCTGGGATTTGAACTCAGGACCTTTGGAAGAGCAGTCCAAAGGTCCTGAGTTCATCTCGCCCGCTGAGCCATCTCGCCAGCCCTTGTTTTGTTTTCAAGACAGGATTTTTCTGTGTAGCCCTGGCTGTCCTAGAACACACTCTGTAGATCAGGCTGGCCTGGAATTTAGAAATCTGCCACCCTCTGCCTCTCGAGTGTTGGAATTAAAGGTGTGGTCTGTCATCATCCAGCTGCTTAAATGTTTTAAATGCCATATTCAGTAGATCTCTGAAGAGTTTGAGGACATAAATATTCAGTATTTACTTGCTTTAGGCTTAACTTTGAAAACACACTCAGGAAGCTAAATAAACTTTGTCATTAAATGAACAGTTTACAAACTAGCAGTTTAACAAAGTTACCAAAGATAAAGAAGCTAGACAAATATTACTGTGATCCCGAGTAGACTTAGGAATTTATAAACCTTCATTATTAAATACAGTTTATCAAACATATGTTGTTAGTTATCTAAATTCTCTGGAAGCCTGGTGTTGAGCAATTAGGAAAGACATAAGTAGTTATACATCCTAAATCAGCATTTGTTAATCTGAGTAAACACTATTTGTGGCAGCTTTGACAGTTTGTGTTTGGTTTCCACCCCCCCCCACACACACACACCCCCCACGGGACTGAGATGCATATTTCACACACCAAAGCAGACCTGGCCCTGGCTTCCTTACAGGCTCCCCCAGCATCCCTCAGTCCCTATCTGTCCCCAACTCAGAACTTTCCAGCCCAAGGACTGGGCTGCCTTCCACCCCCCCCCAGAGGCTCTTCCCTTTATAATCCAGACATTTTGATCTCCCCACTTCTCTCTCTCTCTCTCTCTCTCTCTCTCTCTCTCTCTCTCTCTCTCTCTCTCTCCCCCTTCCCAATAAACCTGTGTTTAATCTAATCTAATCTAATCTGACTTTCATTGATGAAATTCTCATTTCCTTGAGGAGAAATAACTTATCAGTTTGGCCTGATCTTTCTTTCTTTCTTTCTTTCTTTTTTTTTTTTTTTTTGGTTTTTCGAGACAGCGTTTCTCTGTGTAACTATGGCGTAACTATGTCTGTCCTGGAACTCACTTTATAGACCAAGCTGGCCTTGAACTCAGAAATCCACCTGCCTCTGCCTCCGGAGTGCTGGGATTAAAGGCGTGCGCCATCATGCCCAGCTTGGCCTGATCTTTCAAGAGCCTGTATAGGCCTGATAACTTTCAGGGCCTTGATTTTTAGTTCGATGAGAATTAGACATTGAAATTACTCATTATTATTGTGTCAAGGTCAGATGTCAGATAGCCATGTCAGCTTGCTTTTGGCTTCCACCCAGCCTGCTAGTTTCCCACTGGTGGGTTGTTACCACACCAACCCTGTGTTTCAAATCCCCCACAGCCTTTGTGGACCACCTCAGGGAAACCCACACGTGGCCACCATACCTTTCTCTCTAGAACCCAGACGGGCCGCCACGTGAAGGAAAACACAACACAAACTTAGTTCAGAAACAATGGTAACTCAGTCTCTGGGCACAATAACTAAAACCTAATCTTGTAAGCCTTATTAAAATCTGATTCCTCCTGTGGCAGATTCTTGCAGATTCACCATGATACCCTAGCATGATACCTAGCATAATACTCTAGCAGCTACATATTACCCCTCTGCTGTCCCGTTCCAAAAATAAATTAACACCAGGGTCATACTCATATCAACACATCCAAAAGATGACTCAGACCATGTGTGGTGGCTCACAACTTAAATCCCAGCACTTGAAAAGCAAGAGGAAGGTGAGTTTGAGGCAAGCCTGTCCTATATCACCTAGTTCCAGGCCAGACAGGGCTACATAGACTCTATCTCAAAAAGGGGAGTGGGAGTAGACACAGAAAGATAATTCAAAAACAGCCAACAACCAAGTAAATATATTAACCCAAAGTCCCAAAGTATGAAAACGTACGTCAAACACCAAAATTATTCTTCTTGAAATTGATGTCTTCAACCCTTCAACCTCTGTACTGTCACACACACACACACACACACACACACACACACACACACACACACACACACCAGCCTGTACTGGACAAGCAGACCTTGAACATCTGCCAGGCAGGTGGAACAGACCTTGGCTAAGCAGACCTTGAATATTTGCCACAATAGGCAGAATATACAGACCTTGAACGATAAGCCTTATTGGCCTGAAAAGAGACATCTGCCTTGGCTGCAGCTGCAAGCTTTGATGTACTGGAAATGAGCTGACAAGAAATGGAAACTTATCGGATTGGCTGCTGTGCCATTGCTACCCTGCATTACTGTTCTGGGGATGGGTTTTGTGGTTTTTCACTTTATATATACTGTGCTGAATATTAAACTTTGATCCTTGATCAGAACCTTATCTTGACTGCATGTTTCTCTCGCCCCGCGCCCTTTTCATTTCCAGCCCTCCTTTCAGGTGAGCCTTGCTTGACAGTATGCTACTGGATGGCCACCCTGATCAACATTTTGTACAAAATTCGAGCTCCTGCTCTCAGCAATCAAGAGGTAAACTATGACGATGAGGCTGTACCCTATCCTAAGTCACTATGTATTGTGACTCTTTATACTTTCTGTAGCTATTCTGTAACTAACACATACACATACACACATACACAATCTCTCTTAACTTTTCTGTAGCCATTCTATAACATACACACACACACACACACACACACACATACACACACACACACAAAACCTTTCTGTAGCCATTCTGTAACCTATACAAACACAATATAGAGTATCTATGTACTTATGCTCTAAGAGTTAATATTAGTAATTAAAATCAGAGTAAAATGTAACTTTTATTCTCCTGATGTAATTATTTAGGAGGCTACTGCCTCAGTCTGTGAACCTAGGTCTAGTCCTGGAAGCTTCTAGCCTCTACCGTCTAATCTAGGCCTAGAATCTTTTCAGCTTCTGAGACTTAAACTGCTGAGTAAGCTCACCCCTTTCTAGCTCTTTCTGAACTCTGGCTGACTAGTCAGTTCAGGTGTTCTGGCTCAACCTCCTCTCCTGGCTGACTGATTTAGTCGGGGTTCTTTCAGCTCCTGACTGAATTACTCTGCTTGACCTCATAGTAACCCTGGCAATCTGTTCTAATCTTCTGGCTCATTCTCATTCTCTAGCTCATTCTGTCTTCATCTGTGTCTAGCTTATTCTCTCTGTACAACTGCCCCAGTAAAAACCTGCCTCCTTTCTCTCTTCTAGCTGCACTGCCCCTTAAGTAGTTTCCCTTTCCTCTCTTCTGAAAGTTGGCATATCCTATTCTGTCAAATCTTTCTCTGACTCATTGTAAGGGTCAGTGATTCACCAAAGAATGATACCCCAGATTCAAATAATATGCAAAGGCAAAGAGCATTTATTCTCTAGTAATTGCCAGTATGCAGGGATCTCTATCCACCAAATAGAAAAAAAAAACCAACAAAAAAAGAGATGTTGAGTGAACTTTTAAAGCCTGTTAGGGGAATTCCAGAGAGGACTAGGAGGCCCTTTACCTTTTTCTACCTCAATTGGTTGGTTCTATTTCAAGGGTTATAGGTGTTCCCAGGATTGGCTAGGACCCTGGAGAGTTTTAAGGAGTTTCCAGAACTCCTGGCTGATTAACTATTTTTTTTAATATTTATTTATTTTATATATGTGAGTATGCAGTCTCTGTCTTCAGACACACCAGAAGAGGGCATCGGATCCCATTACAGATGGTTGTGAGCCACCATGTGGTTGCTGGGAATTGAACTCAGGACCTCTGGAAGAACAGTCAGTGCTCTTAACCACTGAGCCATCTCTCCAGCCCTGATTAACTATTCTTGGCTCAGACTAGATAGCAGGGCAGCTTCTGGCAGCCCCCTGATAGGCCGCCTGTGAAGGGTGGTTTTTCCTGGAATTGTTTGGAACGTCTTCAGTTCTGGGAAACAGATCTCCCAAACTTCCAGTTTGCAGCCTGTCATAGAGTCAGCCTGGCTTTCTTTGGCTCATTCCTCTCATCATCACTGTGTCTGCTACTCAATTAGATGTCACTTTCTTTTTTTTAAGTTTATTTATTTTATTTACATGAGTACACTATAGCTGTCTTCAGACACACCAGAAGAGGGCATTGGATCCTATTACAGATGGTTGTGAACCACCATGTGGTTGCTGGGATTTGAACTCAGGACCTCTGGAAGAGCAGTCAGTGCTCTTCCCCACTGAGCCATCTCTCCAGTCCTTATGTCACTTTCTTTTTTTTAAGTTTATTTATTTTATTTACATGAGTACACTATAGCTGTCTTCAGACACACCAGAAGAGGGCATTGGATCCTATTACAGATGGTTGTGAACCACCATGTGGTTGCTGGGATTTGAACTCAGGACCTCTGGAAGAGCAGTCAGTGCTCTTCCCCACTGAGCCATCTCTCCAGCCCCTAGATGTCACTTTCATACATAGCTGCTCCTTTTGTTTGTTTTGTTTGTTAAGATTTATTTATTTATATATTTTATGTGTATGAGAACACCACTGATCTCTTCAGACATACAAGAAGAGGGTATTAGATCCCATTACAGATGGTTGTGAGCTACCATGTGGTTGCTGGTAATTGAACTCAGGACCTCTAGAAGATCAGTCAGTGCTTTTCACTGCTGAACCATTTCTCCAGCCCAATGGCTGCTCCTTCTACAAACTGACTTTACCTTCACTGTTTATTATTAAAGGTATGTAGTAAGGGTGTGTCTGTATTCTAGCCAGAGGAATTCAAGGTCTGTGTTAAGGGCTGAGTAACAACTAGAAGCAGTTTTTTTTTTCAGTAAATAACACAATTTAGGGGCTCAAAGTGTGATCAAATATCCTACAAGAGTAAAAAAACTATTTGCGTCTATGTTTCTGGTGTCACAGTCATGGCAGTTTCTATATGAAAAGAACGTCTGTATAATAATTTTTCAAGAAGAAAATGATTCTGGGTAAAATGTAGAAAATAATGAAGAGAATCAAGATGGTGATTATATGTGTAAAACCAAAGGACTATTGCTCACATAAATGGCTTTAGGGGTCAACAAGGTGACTCAGCAGGTAAACGTGATTGCTATACAAGCCTAGCGTCCTAACTTCAACTCCCAGAATCCACATAAAAGAAGAAGAGAAAAGAGACTCTACAAAGATGTCTTGACCTCCACATGAGCTCTATAGGCACATGCACCCAGTCACCCATAAACACACACACAATTTTTAAATGGTTTGTGTACACAATACTATACAATATCATTCTATTTTGAAATATCTATACATAGTCATGTAAATAAGCAAACAATGCTCTTTACACTGTAATACATACAACTTGGAGCAGGAAAAGTCTAATACTTAAGAAAGCTGAGCCGGGGGCTGATGAGATGGCTCAGTGGGTAAGAGCACCCGACTGCTCTTCCGAAGGTCCGGAGTTCAAATCCCAGCAACCACATGGTGGCTCATAACCATCAGTAACAAGATCTGATGCCCTCTTCTGGAGTGTCTGAAGACAACTACAGTGTACTTACATATAATAAATAAATAAATCTTTAAAAAAGAAAGAA
>NC_034613.1:13059786-13061251 GCF_900095145.1 Mus pahari | reverse complement strand
GAAAAAAAAAAAAAAAAGAAAGAAAGAAAGAAAGAAAATCAGAGCTCAAGCAGAACACAGAAACCATATCAGTTAACACAGAGAATCATTTCAAATAATTTACTGGCTATGAAATTGTTAACCACACTGATAAAAGAGAACATTTAGGATATGAGGGAAGTAACAACTGCAGAAAGCAGCTGAGCAAGGGTGGCAATGTCATGGGAGTGAGGAGTACAGAGTCTCCTTTGTATATTCACGGTCTTGTCGATAAAAGAATTTCAAAAGACACTGGAAGAACTCAAGGACATTTATTGGAGTCAGTGAGAAAAGGAAAACAGAGCAAATGGGCTGGAGATCTTAGCAGCTGCCTTAAGGAGATGGAAAGGGAAAATGAGAAGGCTATACTTTTAACAGAGCGTGAGGAGGGGCACATTGCAGAGAACAGAGTGTCCAGAGTCACTTAGAACATTATCCTATGTTGATCCTGATGGACGAGAATATACTAGAAATGTGTGCCCTTCCTTTCTGCTTTGAAAACAAGGATCCTAAAATAATGGACCCCCAAGAACCCCATGCTAAGAGAAGGTTAAGACTAAAAGGCACAGGTACCCAAATGCCAGAGGGATTTGCCTTTGAGGAAGAGACTTGACCAAGTTCTTAGAGCTTATCTCGCAGTTCACACATGCATATCTTCTGGCTTTTGTTTCATTTCTTTTACAAAACTACAGCAATGCTACAGGAAAGGTAGAGGGAAACTAGAGGTTTTTCTTGTCATGGGATTTGCTCAAACATTGAATAAATCCATTTCCTTTACAGTCTCTTTAAGTGGAAACGTCTGGATTTTTTTTTTTTTTTGGAAAGTTGGTTATGTCAAATGTTTTTTGTATAGGGCATAGGTGAAAGGATGTCTTCTAAAATAGAGACATGAAAGACTGTTTTCCTGAAGCAGACACAGATGAAAGGATATTTTGCTATAGCAGACACCTGAAAGGATCCGTGATGGAGTATAAATAAGACCCCTCAGACAGTGTACTGAGCCTTGGTTTGGTTTGCTCCTCCTTGCTATTGTTCACTAAAGACACACACACACACACACACACACACACATTGGTTTGCCTTACATAGTGTTGTTGAGTTCTGCTTGTGGTAACATGGCCATTGAGAGAAACTTGCCAAAGAACTGCTCGTGAGGTTCTTGCACCAGCTTGCTGCTTCAGCAGCCTCAGGTCAGTTGGTGAGCCTTGTGGTTTCTTCAGGATTGAACTACAGTTGTTGATTCATGAGTGTCTGCCTGCCAAGAAGACTGGATTGAGCTGGGCGTGGTGGTGCACGCCTTTAATCCCAGCACTCGGGAGGCAGAGGCAAGCAGATTTCTGAGTTCGAGGACAGCCTGGTCTACAGAGTGAGTTCCAGGACAGCCAGGGCTACACAGAGAAACCCTGCCTCGAAAAACCAAAAAAAGAAGAAGAAGAAGAAGAAGAAG
>NC_034613.1:13035915-13059606 GCF_900095145.1 Mus pahari | reverse complement strand
CAAAGAACTATTGCTGAATAGGTCCACTTCCCCCATATCCCAATAACTTTTCTCTTCCACTACCTCTGCTGGGTGGTGGGCTAGAGGAGAGGTTGAACATTTATTAAAGCTAGGTTGCAAAAAATTATGCCTACAGGCTCTAGTTTCTTTTTAAATACATGTAAACCAAGTCATCAGGTTTAAGGGCCAAACTGCACTTTGTTCTTTGTAGTTTTATTGAAGGGGCACAAAACTGCCATCCTTTAAAGATGACATGGGCCTTGGGTATGAAGGCAGAGAGCTCTACCCTTTGGGGGCCAACCAAGGAGAAAATGTTTGACCTTAATATCACTTGGGTTAACCTTACAGTCAGCTAAGAGTTGCTTTGGGCCACCTAGAATTCAGGATATTTCTAAAATAAAAACAGTAACTACCTGCATTGATGTTCTTTCTTTCTTTCTTTCTTTCTTTCTTTCTTTCTTTCTTTCTTTCTTTCTTTCTTTCTTTCTTTCTTTTTACCAGTTTACTTTCTAGTTTCATTATCTTTAGACAAAGAAGGAATAAATATCTGTTGCTGTCTGCCTACCTTTTGGTTTCATTAGTTTTGATTTTTTCCTTTTTTTTTTTTTTTTTTTTTTTCTTTTTTTTTTTTTTTTCGAGACAGAGTTTCTCTGGATGTATAGCCCTGGCTGTCCTGGAACTCACTCTGTAGACCAGGCTGGCCTCGAACTCAGAAATCCGCCTGCCTCTGC
Source organism: Mus pahari (assembly GCF_900095145.1). Lineage (NCBI taxonomy): Eukaryota > Metazoa > Chordata > Mammalia > Rodentia > Muridae > Mus > Mus pahari. The sequence goes on along the minus strand of NC_034613.1, from coordinate 13,058,875 downwards.
CTCCTGAGTGCTGGGATTAGTTTTGACTCTTGAGCACCCAGGCGCCACTGGGAGCTGCGGAAGAGCTGAGAACAGAGATGGGGCTCAGAGGCTGGATATAGCCCGGGGCCAAGGGGGAAAAGAGGGAAGCTCCTGCTGGATCTTGCAGGGAGGGTCATTGACTTGTTGGTGGAGGCCAGTTTGAACTTAGTCTTGTTGGTCATGGCTGGGAGCATAGAGAGACCCTCCACAAGAGGTTAGACTCTTAAGTGAAGGCCTTCTCCATTGTTCCCTATGGCGGATCCCGATGAAAAGAGACAGTCCATGGTTTTAATGTGTTTATTGTCATGGCGGAAAGTGGATGAGTAAAACCATACCCAGCTTCTCAGGGCGGGCCTGAGGTTAAATACATTTTGCAGGGAGAAGTGTCTGGGAAGGAGAGTTTATTGGCTAAGCCTCAAGGCCTTTAGGTACCTCATTAAAATGAAGATCTGTCTTGAGGGGCTTGGGGCATTTGCCTTTACTTGACTGAGACTGATGTCCACAAATTTATGGAGGGCTGGGGCCTTGTGTCAGAAGCCTAGTGTCTAGGAACCAGGCAAAATGCCTGCTGTCCCTTTAGGGACACCGGGATTTCCAACCTTAGCTCAACCAAGAACCAGGGTGCCTTTCATGGTCCTACAAAGATGTGGAAGAGAGCTAGTTAGAGGAAGATCATGAGCTCAGGCTAGCCTGGACTGTATAATGAAGATCTCATCTTTAATAAAAAATAATAATAATTAGAAGTATATAGGAGCGGTCCCACAGGACTAGGGTTTGCAGCTTTAAGGAGGTGACATCAACCAGCTGACCTTATCTCAAGAAGTCGCAATACCACAAGGCTGGTTCTTTCAGGACTGGACAACTAATGAAACAGCCAACAGGACTCTGCTGTCCCAGTGTAGAAGTGATGCTGGGAAGACATTTGGATGAACTAGGAGGTCATGGGAAGGAGAAAAGATCCTTTCATTTTAGCCCAAAGCATATATCTAGCATCTTTTTCCCTTTAGAGAGAGAGTTTCTCTGTGTAGCCTTGGCTGTCCAGGAACTTGGTCTGTAGACCAGGCTGGTCTTGAACTAGAGATCTATCAGACTCTGCCTCCCACATGCTGGGATTAAAGATCTGCACCACTACCACCCAGCTATATATAGTTTCTTATTAGCCAAATTCCAGCTGGGAGCAGCTGACAAGCTTCAGGCAGTGATGGTGCACACCTTTAATCCTAGCACTTAGGAGGCAGAGACAGGCAGATTTCTGAGTTCAAGGCCAGCCTGGTCTACAGAGTGAGGTCCAGGACAGTCAGGACTACACAGAGAAACCCTGTCTTGAAAAACAAACAACAAAAAAAGAAACAACAACAACAACAAAAAAAGAGTCACACAAATCGGCCAGGCAGTGGTGACACATGCCTTTAATCTCAGCATTTACCATAAGGACAGAATAGCTTAATAACCAGCACAAGACCTATAATTACCAACAGGGACAGATCTTAGGAAACAAAACAACTGTTAAGATTTTACCTACAGTGTGACACCATTTCTGTAAAAATTTAACAATATAGTATTATACATTGCAGGCTCCATACTATATCAAAAGTATCTCACAGTAGATTCAAACTTAAAATGTTTAAAATCAATCTTAACTTTTGAGGGAAGTATAAATAAATATTACTTTGAAACAGACAATATGTGAAGCATAAAAGTTCAGCACAAGAAAAAAGTTAACAAAATGAAAGAAACAGCTATAGTCTGAAAGGAGATACTGTAACATATGAATGAATGGCTTTATATGCTTACATAAAAAGCAGTAACACCAGATGGCCTAGTCAGCCATCGTTGGGAAGAGAGGCCCCTTGGTCTTGCAAACTTTATATGCCCCAGTACAGGGACAAGAAGTGGGAGTGAGTGGGCAGGGGAGCAGGGTGGGGGGAGGGAATAGGGGACATTCAGGATAGTATCTGAAATGTAAATGAAGAAAATATCTAATAAAATAATTTTTTAAAAAAAGCAGTAACACCAATGACAACATTTAAACCAGAACATGACAACATTTAAATCAGAATGTAAGATAAGCATCTCACTAGGAAACAGTAAAGGATATGAGCAGTCAGTACACATAAGAAAAATATTGAGATGGCTAATTATCAGACACTCACTTGGGCCAATCCTTGCTTTGTGCATTGGAGAAAGCTTCTCCTTGAAGATTCCCTCACTCCCTCAAACACTGGGTCAAGCCCTCAGGAGCATCTAATCAAGCAGAACATGCAAAGCACATTTTTTCTCCAATGCACAAAGCAAGGATTGGCCCAAGTGAGTTCGCTGGTGTTCTGTGAGGTGGGCTTTCCAACAGAAGCCCTTTCCACATTCCTGACATTCAAAAGGCCTTTCTCCTTTATGAATTCATTGAGGCTCAATGAGGCACACTTTCACATAAAAAAGTGTTCCCACACTCATGACATTCATAAGGCTTCTCACCAGTGTGAGTTCTCCTGTGTTGACAAAGGGATTTTTTTTCATGCTAAAGATCTTCCCACAGTCATAGGGGTTCTCTCCTGAATGCATACATTGGTGTTCAATGAGCCAGGCTATCATATAGAAAGCATTCCCACATTTGTTACATTCATAGGGCTTCTCTCTGGGATGGATTCTCTGATGGAGTCCCAGAGACAAGTGTACCCTGAAGGCTTTCGCACACCCTCTACAATGATAGGGCTTTTCACCTGTGTGGCTTCTCTGATGATTACTGAGAGTCATTTTGATTCGGAAGAATTTCCCACAGTCTCCACACTCATAGAGCTTCTCACCTGTGTGAATTCTTTGATGCTGGTTTAGGGATTTCTTGGCACAGAAGTTTTTCCCACAGTCCCATTATTCACAGGATTTCTCCCCCATGTGAGTTCTTAGGTATTGGATAAGGAGTATCTTGACACAAAATATCTTATCACATTCATTGCATTTATAAGGCCTCTCACCAGTGTGGGTCCTCTGGTGGATTGTGAGGATTGCCTTCTCAGAAAAGGTTTTCTCGCATTCAGTACATTAATAGGACCTCTCTCCCGTGTGTGTTCTGTAGTGTAGAATGAGTTGTGACTTTTTGCCAAAAGATTTCCCACATTCATGACATTCAAAGAGCCTCTCTCCTGTGTGAGTTTTCTGATGAGCAATGAAGTTGGATCTTGCACTGAAGGTCTTTGGACATTCACCACATTCATAGGGCCTCTCTCCTGTGTGGGTTTGCAGGTGCTCAACAAAGTTAGATTTCCTACAGTGCATTTTTCCATATTCATGTCATTCAAAGTTTTTATCTCCGGTAGGAATCCTTTGCTGTCAAACAAAGCTTGTTTCTTCATGGAAGGTTTCCTCACATCTATTATAACCAACATTTCTTTTTAAAACAATTTTTTTCTTTTTTTTTTAAAGATTTATTTATTTATTATATGTAAGTACACTGTAGCTGTCTTCAGACACACCAGAAGAGGGCATCAGATCTCATTACAGATGGTTGTGAGTCACGATGTGGTTGCTGGGAATTGAACTCAGGACCTCTGGAAGAGCAGTCTGTGCTATTAACTGCTGAGCCATCTCTCCAGCTCCATAACCAACATTTTGATTCACAATTTGAATACTCTGATGCTGAAAAATGTTCTCCAGTTCTCAATTGAACTGTTGCCACACAGTAAAGACACAAGTCTTTTAAAAACAAAAAGTGTGTCATTCTTTCATGTAAAATCTCCTCTCAGAATTGGAAGACTGAAGTAGGAGGTTCATGAGTTTCAGGTTAACTTGGGCTGTACAGACCTGTTTCAGACCAAAAAAAAAAAAAAAAAAAAAAAAAAAAAAAAAAAAAAAAAAGAAAAACAAAGGGAAAAAGCAAAAAAGTCCACCTACATTTTGAAACCTTGCTAATTCACAGGCCTCTTCACCAGTCCAAGGATAAATTTCCCAGGTAAGGATCAGTGTTCACGGTTCTCTGTCCAGAGCATACCTTCTCTATATAGCTCAGTCTCCCATTTCACTAATATTTGTACACTAATCCTGACCCTCCCTTTTAAAAGCCTTTGCCTGGATATAGTCCCTAAAAGTGTACATCATTGTCTGTCTTTCTTAACTTGAATTGCTTTTCTTTTTACCACTCAACCCACTACATATCTGTTTTTGGATTCCTTCCCTCACTAGATTGCAAGCTCCAAGAGAATGGAGGTATTTATTTACTGCTGGATTCCAAAACCTAGAATGTGACCAACATAAATTTGACACTCCTTATATTTGTAGTGTGTAACTAAAGGAATATATGAACAGATGTCTGCATATGCATCCACTTAAATGAAGAAACAGAGGAATAAATCTTTAACATGAAGCACAGGTTATTAAGTGGGACAGATACCATTACAAACATCAAAATAAACTAGTACTAAAATGTGAGTATAATATTTGGGTAGATAATTTAGTTTTCTGAAACATGTAGACCTCCTGTCCTTATTTGAAAGGGCCCAATGCTCTAAAGACTCCTGAAAAAATATTACATGTGGATGCCCTTTGATCTAAATTCCTGGGGTCTGGCTTCCCATGTATTCAATCTATCTGGTTCTTGCTCATTCACCTGAGTAAGCATGGCCTGAGGATTCCTCTTCTAATAGACACAGTTCTTCTCCCCACTCCAACTTGAAGATCATGTCTGGTTTGGCCACGCAGAAACCTGTTAATAGGAAATGACACAGCTGGGCAGTGGCAGCGCACACCTTTAATCCCAGCACTCGGGAGGCAGAGGCAGGCAGATTTCTGAGTTCGAGGCCAGCCTGGTCTACAAAGTGAGTGCCAGGACAGCCAGGGCTACACAGAGAAACCCTGTCTCGAAAAACAAAAAAACAAAAAAACAAAACAAACAAACAAACAAACAAAAAGGAAATGACACAGACATGGGCCAAATAGTTTGAGTTTTAGGATACCTGATCAAGGAGGAAGGGGTGCATCTTTCATGAGATGTACAAGGAAAGGGCCCATTTAAACCTTACTTCTGGGGTCGTGAGAACACACGTTCTTCCTAGAACCCTAAGTTGATCAGTCAGCTGTAACCCTTAAATTTCAAATTAAAATATCACTAAACTGCAGTGGTGGCACATTTTAAGACAGTTACCACATGTTTCCAGGCGTTACCCAGACACACTCATTCTCACCCAGTGACTGTAGGTCTCCAGCATCACATCCTTGTGCATATTCCTCTGGGTAGGGTCCAATCTGTGCCACTCCTGTTGGGTGAAATCCACAGCCACACATCTTTAAATATCACAGATCCTTGTAATGACAGTCTGCAGTGATCAGAATGGGGTATATGAGGGAGAATCCATGGGAACTAAATTTCTCAATGCAACCACATTGGGAGGTGAATGGAAGGAGCCATGCCGGATACCTTGTTTCATATCTTACTTAACATCATACTTTAGTGAAAACCCTTGAAACGCTCTAGCACCATGTTAATTTACTATTTATTAAACTGACAGTAGAATCCAGTACTTAGGAGGAGATGGGAAGGTTGGGGCCATCCTTGGCTATATAGCAAGTTCCAGGTCAGCCTGGGCCAAGTGAAACATTGTCAGAAAGAAAATATGACTAGATTACAAAGTTATAACTCTGTACCTGGACATACACAGGTTTCTGGGGAAACAGAAATGAAGACCTGAAAGATATACACTGAGGTACTTTATGTATGTGAGAGATGCTGGACACAAAGACAGGCACTGGACTTGCACAAGAGGAAGCTTCAAATTCTACTTGGTGTTATCTGACTATACTTCACTGGCAGAAACAGAGTTTTAAATCCTCATAACAAAAATATTATGTCCAGGCTTGTGATGCAGTTTAGTGGTGAAGTGCCTGCCTTAGCATGTGCAAGGCTCTGGGTTCCATTCTTAGAACTTTAAAAAAAAATTTTTTAAATAAAGATTACCATCTAACTGTGTTTGGGTACCTGCAATGCAATTTCCCATTATACCCTCATCTCTCCACCTTCCCAGACTCTAGTAATCACGATTGTACATTCCAGTTAATCTTTATAACATCCACATATGAGAGACTAGGTAGAATTTCTACATTTGGCTTCTTTAATTAATAGAATATCCTTTGGTTCCACCCATTTAGCTGCAAATGATAGGATATATTTCTTTTTTGTCTCCTCAGCACTCTAGCTCAAGGAGTCTACTGCTCCCTTGCAGTGTACCCTGTACTGTCTCTTTAAACAAAACATAGAGATGTTTTGTAAAATATTCCTTTTATGGATGAATAACAATACATTTTGTATATATACAATATTTTATCTATTCAAGAAGCACTGATGATTGTTATTATATATATATATATATATATATATATATATATATATATATATGGTATGTATGTGTGTGTGTGTATATCAAATTATCACATAGTACCAAGTAAGGAGAGAGAGAGAGAGAGAGAGAGAGAGAGAGAGAGAGAGAGAGAGAGTCTCAGTGGTAGGTTGTTGCCTAGAATGCAGAAGACCTTAGGTTTGATCTCCAACAATGTAATATAAAATCTATAAATCACATATGTGTATATGTAATATATTAGGGAAGGGTATAGTTTGAAACCAGCCTGAGCTAGTTAGTTCTAGGGTGAATTGTACTATACAGAGAGACTCAAAGAACATATTGGCCATGGTTTCCCATACCTTTAATTCTAGCACTTATGAAGTAGAAGCAAAAGGGTCAGGAGTACAAGACCAAGCTGGGCTGCATGAGACCCTTCCTCAAAACAATACTGATACCCTGGGGACTATGGTGTTAGGGCACAAAACAGGAGGGTTTGAATATACAAAGTGAATTTTTTGAATCACATACACTAAAATATGAAAAGAAAATTATGCTAAGGGACTGAGATGTAGCTTACCTAAATGCACAAAGCCATGGACTCACTCCCCAATGCTGCATAAAACCAGGTGTATATCTGCAATCCTAGCACTCAGAAGGCAGAAGCAAGAAAATTCAAAGTTCAAAGGTATCCTCAGCTAAATACCAAGTTTGAGGCAAGCTTGGGTTACATGAGACCTTATCAAAAACAAAAGAAGTAAAGAAGAATAGGGGAGGGGAGGGAAGGAAAGAGGGAAGGATGGAGGGATGAAGGAAGGAAATTACACTGCAGGCCATGCTTAGAAAAGGGGCTACAGGTCGGGCGTGGTGGCACACACCTTTAATCCCAGCACTTGGGAGGCAGAGACAACAATAAAAGAACCTCTGGTGGAATCACCATGCCTGACCTTAAGCTGTACTACAGAGCAATTGTGATAAAAACTGCATGGTACTGGTACAGCAACAGACATGTAGATCAATGGAATAGAATTGAATATCCAGAAATGAATCCACACACCTATGGTCACTTGATTTTTGACAAGGGAGCTAAAACCATCCAGTGGAAAAAGGACAGCATTTTCAACAAATGGTGCTGGCACAACTGGCGGCTATCATGTAGAAGAATGAGAATTGATCCATTCTTATGTCCTTGTACAAAGCTCAAGTCTAAGTGGATCAAAGACCTCCACATAAAACCAGAGACACTGAAATTGATAGAGGAGAAAGTGGGGAAAAGCCTCGAAGATAGGGGCACAGGGAAAAAATTTCTCAACAGAACACCAATGGCTTGTGCTGTAAAATCAAGAATTGACAAATGGGACCTCATAAAATTGCAAAGCTTCTGTAAGGCAAAAGACACTGTCAACAAGACAAAAAGGCCACCAACAGATTGGGAAAGGATTTTTACCAAGCCTAAATCTGATAGAGGACTAATATCCAATATATACAAAGAGCTCAAGAAGCTGGACTCCAGAAATTCAAATAACCCCATTAAAAAATGGGGTACAGAGCTAAATAAAGAATTCTCACCTGAGGAATACCGAATGGCTGAGAAACACCTGAAAAAATGTTCAACATCCTTAGTCATCAGGGAAATGCAAATCAAAACAACCCTGAGATTCCATCTCACTCCAGTCAGAATGGCTAAGATTAAAAATTCAGGTGACAGCAGATGCTGGTGAGGTTGTGGAGAAATAGGAACACTCCTCCATTGCTGGTGGGATTGCTAGCTTGTACAACCACTCTGGAAATCAGTCTGGTGGTTCCTCAGAAAATTGGACATAGTACTACCGGAGGACCCAACAATACCTCTTCTGGGCATATACCCAGAAGATCTTCCAACTGGTAATAAGGACACATGCTCCACTATGTTCATAGCAGCCTTATTTATAATAGCCAGAAGCTGGAAAGAACCCAGATGTCCCTCAGTAGAGGAATGGGTACAGAAACTGTGGTACATTCACACAATGGAGTACTACTCAGCTATTAAAAACAATGAATTTATGAAATTCTTGGGCAAATGGATGTATCTGGAGGATATCATCCTTAGTGAGGTAACCCAATCACAAACAAAGTCACTAGACATGCACTCACTGATAAGTGGATATTAGCCCAGAAACTTGGAATATCCAAGACACATTATGGAAAACAGAAGAAAATCAAGAAGGATGAACATTTGTGGATACTTCATTCCTCCTTAGAACGAGGGCCACCTTCTAATCACCTATCTGGTACAGCTCGCTGGTCACAAATGGCAGGGCAAAACGGGGTGAGAGGGGGTTGAAGCATCCCTTCTGGAGACAAGCTGCCAGAAGAAGCTGGTCTCAGGCACTGCACTCTGTGGGTCTGTGCATGTGCAGAGTTTAGCGAAGCAAAAGGAATCCCCTTAACCATGGGCACCGAGGTGTACCCTAATCTAAAAGGGAGGCAAATGGAGCAAGTGCAGGTAGGAGTCAAGGTGGAACAACCCTCTCCTTGAAGGTACCTCTGGGATGAGGGGGTAAAGTCAGGTTAAGACAGTATTGGTCCATGATAAAATATCTTCTAATTGGGCCAGAACTGCTAGGAAAAAAAGACTTTAATCTTCCGCAATCTCCACAACCACCATAAAAGATAAAAGTCAAAAGTGATAAAATGCTAACAGCCTCTGGTATAAATAACTTGCATTTCCCAACACACTGCTGATAGAAAAAAAATGTATAAGCATATTTTGATGAAAATAAGCAGCAAACCACACTTCTTTATCCCCCCCCCCTCTCTTTCTTAAATTTCTTCTTTTGATTCCTTTGATCTCACCACCACCACCCCTGTCTTCCTTGATTTTCACTAGTTCTGGGATTATAGATACTGGCCAATCATGCTGTGAAAATCTTTTGATTAGATATTTACAGGCCTCTTTTTTGCAGATGTCTGAGGTTTGAGTTCAAACCCTATCTCAGGGTTCTTATGCTCTCTTATCAAAAACATCAGACAAAGGCACAGTTCACAGGAACAATGCTTTTTAGTCTGATGGTCCAGTTTAAGGGAGAAAGCATGTCAAAGGAAATGTCTCAAATGAGAGAAAAAGATTTTTACAGTTTTTCCCAAGTGGAAAGGACCCACTGTCTTATTGTGTGACATGTCTCATTATAATGTTAAGCCCTACCTTGATTATGATTTTTATTATTATAAGGTGAATTTACTACAATACTGGTAATTATTCTACACGTGGGTGAGTCACTCATCCAGGGGAATGTCCTTAATTTTTTTGTTGCCATTTTCTTTTCCTATATAAAACAGACTGGGCCTGATTGCACAAGCCAATAAACCTAGCTACTCGGGAAACAGATGGAAGAAAATTTTAATTTCCAGATCAGCCTAGGATACAGGGTAAATTCAAGATCAGCTTGAACAACTTATTAAGACCCAATCTCAAAAATAACAAAATGGGAGGAGGGCAGAGAGATGGCTCAGCAGTTAAGAACATTGACTGCTCTTCCAAAGGACCCAGGTTTAAATCACAGCTCCCACATGGCAGCTCACAGCCATCTATAACTGTAGTTCCATGAAATCTGATGCCTTCATCCAGCCTTTGCAGACACTGCATACATGCAAGCAAAACACCCATACACACACAAAAAAAAAAAGAAAGAAAAAACTATTTTAAGCTCTGCAATGGTGATACATGCCTCTCACTCTCATGGACAATAGCCTTCATCTACAAGATGATCCTCTAAGCTCTGTGAGTCCTAGAACCCAAAGATAAGGACAATGACTTAGCTCCACGCTTTCAGTTTTATTTAATTAATATGCTTTAAAAAAGATTTTATTTCATCAAGATAAATGCTAAGTTTCTACTAAGTGTGTCAGGCTTTAGTTAAAAAAACATGGGTCTTGTGAGAGAGGCAAGATTTATTTAAAGTTCGGTCTCTATCAAGCTTTATAAAGGTGTTATACAGCAATTAAATTTGTTTATATGATTTTAAAATTTTGTGTGTGTGTGTGTGTGTGTGTGTGTGTGTGCGTGTGTGTGTGTGTGTGTGTGTGATTGGTGTGGGAAGGTGCCTGCAGGGGCCAGAGGTGTTGAATTTCCATGGATCCGTAGTAATAGGTGGTTAGTAGTTACTGGGCATGGGCCCTGGGAAACTAAGCTCAGGTCCTATTGCTTTAGTCCACCTAAAATTTAAATGCCTGGACCTTGAGTGACCATGCTATCCTGTGTGCTGTTTACTACTGCAGTTGCAGCACCCCACATCTGAATAATGCAGTGGTCCAAGGACCATGGTATAACCAGTAACAGCCCAGTAGTGGTGGCGCACGCCTTTAATCCCAGCACTTGGGAGACAGAGGTAGGCGGGTTTCTGAGTTCGAGGCCAGCCTGGTCTACACAATGAGTTCCAGGACAGCCAGAGCTATACAGAAAAAAAACCCTGTCTCAAAAAAGAAATTTAAAAAAAAATTGGTATAACCAGTAACAAGGGTTTTCCACACAGGGCAATCATGTTGTCCTTGTACCACTTCTTCATGAATGTGGAGGAAAACTATGCATGTGATTCATCTCTGTGCATTTCCTTTAATCTAAAAATTGTGTAACAGGACCCTCCCCATGTGCTTAATTTAAAAATATAGTGACTGTTTGAAAATCTATTTATCAACTTAGTGAGCAAAAACATTACTCAACTAGAAGAAATAAAGCAGGCAACCATCAAACAAGTCCATGATGTGCTTAACTGGGAGAGAGCACAGCAGGCACTGATCCAGAAGTGCACTTTTTGACATTCAGAGGAACAACATTGCCAAGGCCTTGGAGGTCAGTAACTAGAAAGGGCTACATATAATATATAACAAAGTAGAGAATTGCCAGCACTACCATATTTTTGTGTAGGATGCGATGAATTAAAAGGAACAGGGTCATTACACAGAGAAACCCTGTCAATCAATCAATCAATCAATCAATCAATCAATCAATCAATCAATAAGAGCACAACTGGCTAGAGGAGCGTGTGGTACAGAGCATCTGGCACTGCAAGTAAGGGAGGCAACTGCTAACTGCATTGCAGATCTAAAGCTGCTCCCCAAAATGTCTAGAGCACAGCCAGTTATGTAAATGCATCTCTCTCAACTGAGACAGTCAGCTAGCTAAGTAATTGAGAAAGAGTCCATGTGACAAAAATTCCCCATGTTGTTATCTATAGTACAGTATAGTTTCTCTAAGAAATGATGTCTAGGGCTAGTGAGATGGCTCAGTGGGTAAGAGCACCCGACTGCTCTTCCAAAGGTCCAGAGTTCAAATCCCAGCAACCACATGGTGGCTCATAACCATCCATAACAAGATCTGACGCCCTCTTCTGGAGTGTCTGAAGACAGCTGCAGTGTACTTACATATAATAAATAAATCTTTTAAAAAAAGGAATGATGTCTAGATTAATTTCATGAGTTAAATCTATTGCCAGTCAGACATTTTTGAGCCCTACTCTGAATCTGGACTTTCTTTGGCGATCACTTTTTTTTTTAAAGATTTATTTCATTGGGCTGGAGAGATGGCTCAGCGGTTAAAAGCACCAACTGCAATTCCGGAGATCCCGAGTTTGATTCCCAGCAAACACATGGTGGTTCACAACCATTTGTAATGGGGTCTGGTGCCTTCTTCTGGTGTGTCTGAAAAGAGCAATGGTGGAATACTCATATGCCTAAAATAAATAAATAAATCTTTAAAAATAAAAATATTGATTTTACGTATATGAGTACACCGTACCTGTTTCCAGACACTCCAGAAATGGGCATCAGATCCCTTTACAGGTGGTTGTGAGCCACCATGTGGTTTCTGGGAATTGAACTCAGGACCTTTGGAAGAGCAGTCAGTCCTCCTAATCACTGAGCCATCTCTCCAGCCCTGGTGATAACTTTTAAATAAACAATTTGCAGCTGCATGTTTCCAGGCTAAAATTGCCAAGTTATGGTTTAAATATGTAATTAAGTATGCTGTCTGACAGCAAAGTGACAACTGAAAAACATATTAGTGATTATTATTATTATTATTATTATTATTATTATTATTATATATCAGTACACTGTAGCTGTCTTCAGACATTCCAGAAGAGGGAGTCAGATCTCATTACAGATGGTTGTGAGCCACCATGTGGTTGCTGGAAATTGAAGTTAGGACTTTTGGAAGAGCAGTCAGTGCTCTTAACCCCTGAGCCATCTCTCCAGCCCCCTAGTGATTATTATCTTAAGACTTAAAAATATTTTTATTGCATACAGACTAAGCTTCTCTAGATGTTGAATACTGACTGTTGTTTGTTGGTATTGGATCTTAGATCTCCTGTAATCCTCACCATGCAAAGGGAATTTAACACAAAGGTATCTTTTCTTCTTTGTCCACCTTTTTTGTTGTTGTTTGGTTTTGTTTTTTTGTTTTGTTTTTGTTTTTTTTCGAGACAGGGTTTCTCTGTATAGCCCTGGCTGTCCTGGAACTCACTCTGTAGACCAGGCTGGCCTCGAACTCAGGAATCTGCCTGCCTCTGCCTCCCGAGTGCTGGGATTAAAGGCGTGTGCCACCACGCCCGACTTCTTTGTCCATCTTTTAAAAATATGTTTGTTGCTGAGTACCAGCCTCAGCTTGGTAGAAGGTCCTGGGGAAGGAGTGTTAGGAAGCGGTGGAAGTGTTGGGGTCCAGGAATTGCCTCACACACCACACAAACACTAATCTCAGACAGGAATAGTTTATTGAGCATACACCCCAGGACTGGTTGACCAGGGCCATGGTCCAGAGTTGGGAACTGGGTTTTTAAGCCCCAAATCCACAAACATCTTTGCCAAGTTATCCACCAATTAGGATTTATGGATAGGGGATTTCCATAAGAACATGTCTTTGTTGAACACTTATCCTGCTCCCATTGACTCAACTGTGGCAGGGAATTTGACTTGTCTTATATTTCTGTTTAAACTTGTTTACCAAGATGGGACTTATCTAACATACGTATCTTTTTTGTTGTTGTGGGGTTTTTGTTTTGTTTTTTTGTTTGTTTGTTTGTTTTTTGTTTTTTGAGACAGGGTTTCTCTGTATAGCNCTGGCTGTCCTGGAACTCACTTTGTAGACCAGGCTGGCCTCGAACTCAGAAATCCGCCTGCCTCTGCCTCCCCAGTGCTGGGATCAAAGGTGTGTGCCACCACCGCCCAACCGAACATATATATCTTAAGTTGCTAAACAGGATGGCAGTTACCCACATACCCTCTTTCTGCCAAGTAGGATGTTAGTTGCCAGGGAAACCTTGTCAACTTAGACTTTATTAGACGATTACACAAAATGGAAGTCTTATTCCAAATAGTTTCTTATATTGGTAAAGGTGTCTCTCTTATGCTGGGGTCCATCCCAGAGGCATAAAAGCATATACATAGGTGCAGGAAGTGCCACTGGGTGGTTGATTTGGATCCAAACTTATTGTGGGTAACTATACAAAACAGTTCTACTGACTTCTATTGTGATTGGTTTCCAAGGGCACAGCATATAACAGAATATGTAATCAATCTTGGCATTAAAATGTTTCCTGCTGGGCATGGTGGCATATGCCTTTGATCCCAGTACTTGGGAGGCAGAGGCAGGCGGATTTCTGAATTCGAGGCCAGACTGGTCTATAGAGTGAGTTCCAGGACAGCCAGGGCTATACAGAGAAACCCTGTCTCGAAAAACCAAAAAAAAAAAAAAAAAAAAAAAAGTTTCCCAGTAGCAGCAGAAACATGAGAACATTTCCTTAGATATCAGTTACCTAGGCCTTAACATTCCATTTAAGCTTTAATATTTTACCTAGGTCCTAACAGAAGAACTCAGAATCAATAATAGATGCAATCTGACAGCTCCATGATCTGCTCGAGATATTTCTTTCTTGTTGGCATTTTCTGGTATCAAGATAGCTCTCTTAAAGACTAAAGCCCAGTCTATTCTTTGCTTAAGCTACTTCCTTAGAAATTGCATATCAGTGTAATCATTTATCCCAGGTTCTCTTTTGATCATTCCACAAATCAGCATTTTATGACTTTAGCCCCTTTACGCCTAGAAACTGAAATATATAGAGCACATTTGAGGCAAATGAACCAGACTGCAAGTACACTTTTAAAATAGCAAGTCTCATGCAGTTCACTGGGCACAGCATTTGTGGTTGCCAAGTCTAGACATAGAGGATATATATATATATATATATATATACACACACACACACACGCACATATATACACACACATATCGCAATTTAACAAGCTCTTGTTTGTGCTGATATAAGCAGCATTGAAGCTCATTCTTTTTAATTCTTAGCTACCTCAATCTAGTATTTTAATGTTTGGATTTTTTCTTTTTTATCTCAGCAACTCCAAGGCCTATTATTAGAAAGTATTAATCAATCCCAGAAAGTAGGACTATCATTAAGCAATCCTCTTTTTTTCTTGATACTAGACTGTTGTCCATCCCCAACTTCTATTTGGACTCCACATATAACTACCTCCTTATGGAGTAGAATATCTGGATCAATTTTAGTTGTTGATGGCTTCCATGGAGGAGACCAACATTTTACCACTAATATTACATAACCATCTATCTGAGCCTTGTTTTATAACTATTCCTTTCTTTTTTGTGATCCAGGTTTTTCCTCTATTGACCAAAATACTGTCTCCTTTAATATCTTTCTGACTAAGCTGACTCATTAATGCAGCTACCTCTGTTCTTCCAGGTCTATGAAGACCCTCATACAATTCATATTGTATCCTTATATTTTGCATAGTTGAGAAATCCTGTAAAGAACAATTCTTACACCGATTTACGTATTCTTGAACTCACGTTTTCAGAGTTCTTTCCCATGGCCTTAGGGGCTGTTCTGAAGGTGACAGCCACCATATTGTTGAGAATCACGAGACATATTCTCCTTTGCAGGACTCATGTTGCTTCTAATTATCATGGAGTCATTAACCCTGTCAGAGAGAACATTCCCTGAAGGAAGAACATGAAGTAAAATATATACATTATTATGCAAACAAGCATTATGCCTACAGCAGCCATCAGCACTCAGGAGACCCACATCTTGCTGGCTCTGCTCCAGGAGTGGAACCCATGTCACACCATCCCTTCCACAGCCATGGCAAAGCTGGTATGAATTCTTGGAGAATTTAATGCAATTTATTTCCCCATTCCTCTTAGAGCCATCCCTACCTCTCCACCTCTCTCAATTTTATGTCCTTTTAAAACTGATTTTGTGAATTTAAGACATGAGTACTATGTACATTAATTTAACTCTTCCATCTCCCTGCTCCAACTCCTTCTGTGTCCCCCACTCCCTCTCAAATTATTGGCCTTTTTTATTTAATTAATTCAATAATTATTTAATGTATATGGATATATGAAACTCCGAGTCCATTTAGGGTTGCTTGTATGTTATGTGTTTAGGCTGATCATTTGGGATTAGATAACCTATCAGGGGACACATCCCTGGCTGAAATTGATCACCCTTCTCTCAGTAGAATCTTGTGAGAGATTCCCCATCCATGTTGGCATGTTAACTAGTACTGTCACTATGCAAGCCTTGTTTTAGCAACCATGTTGTTGAAATTTCATCAGTACAGGTTTCCTGTCATATATATTGGTCATTGTCTCACAGCAAGTGTCCTGGTCCTTAAACTGTTACAATATTTTTGCCTCCTCTTTTATAATATTCCCTTACTTATGTTGTAGATTGAGATTGGTCACCATGTGGCCTGTTGTCTGCATTTTGACCAGTTGTGGCTTTCTATAATGGTCTCTATCTGCTGCAAAAAGACGTTTCTTTGGTGATGGGTGAGAGCTACACTCATGTGTGTAGGATAAGTATTTAGAATGCAGTTAGAGGGCTGGAGAGATTTAGTGGTTAAGAGCACTGACTGCTTTTCTAGAGGTCCTGAGTTCAATTTCCAGCAACCACATGGTGACTCACAACCATCTGTAATGGCATCTGATGCCCTCTTCTGGTGTGTCTGAGGAGAGCAACAGTGTACTCATATACATAAAAGTAAATAAATAAATAAATAAATAAATAAATAAATAAATAAGTCTAGAACACAGCTAGATAGTATACTGATTTAGGAACAAGGCAGTAGTAGGTTGTCTTCAAAGGTGCATAGTCCAGGTGTAAGGTCCCTCCTCTTTCTCCTCCTCCTCCTCCTTCTTCTCCTTCTCTTTTTGTTTTTTTTTTTTTTCCAGACAGGGTTTCTCTGTTTAACAGTTCCTGTCCTGGACCTTGCTGTGTAGACCATGCAGGCCTCAAACTCACAGAGATCCACCAATCTCTGTCTCTCAAGTGCTGGCATTAAAGACATGTGCCACCACTGCCCAGCACAGCATGGACTTCTCATAGGTTTGGGGTATCCACAGGAGTGTGGTCAACTTACAAGAGGCCACATCCTTAAAGAAAACTCACTCTCAGCATCCTTCAAATATCAATAGCTCCTTAGCTAGGAGAGAGGACTTGTGACCCACTCCTCCCTCTATACTACAATGTTGATTGGCTTGAGCTTGTGCAGATCTTATGCAGGCAACATCTGCTATGAGTTCAAGAGTACAACAGTTCTGTTGTGTGCGGAGGATACTACTTCCCTCTGGTCTCCCAGATGTCTTCTATAAGATTTGTGGTAGCTCAAAATGACCACGCTTGTAAAAAGCTAAGTAAATGTGCTCTTTTCCCAGAATTTGCCTCACTGCAAGGTGTGCCAAGAGATAGTCCCCTGATTGTATAGAAAAACCCACACAAT
The DNA here is from genome assembly GCF_900095145.1 of Mus pahari. NCBI lineage: Eukaryota > Metazoa > Chordata > Mammalia > Rodentia > Muridae > Mus > Mus pahari. The sequence continues at coordinate 13,041,746 of NC_034613.1, read as the reverse complement.
GTCTCTGGTCCTTAAGTCTGCCCCTTAATGTCGCTATGTATAAAAGGTGTGTGTTTTAGCTACTCGGGGTTGCTTCTATCCCGATTTCAGAACAACCCCAGCATGCTGGATTAATAAACCTCTTGCTTTTTGCATCAATCTCCGTCTCTGCATCTCTGTGAGTGGGACATCCCAGACATAAGGTTTTTCGGGTCTTAACATTTGGTGCATTGACCAGGAAGGCTGGAGACCCGAGGACCACTCGAGCTGTACCATGGTTGTGTTTTCTGTGTTTGTCTTGTCTGTGCCTCTCTACTTTCTCTGACTCTTCTCAGCTTGGTTTTGGTTCTGAAGACTCGGTGAAGGAGTTGTCTGTCAGGAGTTGCCAGAAGCGGCGGGTAGACGTGCCATAGAGGGAAGTCAGATCTGAGAGGGTTCAACTTCATCTGAGGTTAGTGGCAAAGAGACCACTACCAAGGTATTCAGTGTATCTTCTGTGGTGCTCGTGGCAGGGGCACATTGGTATTTTATTTTCTGTTTCTCTTTTTTGTGTGTGGACTAGGACTGACCGTTATTTTTGGACAGAACGGGACATGGACCTTCCACCCCTCGGAGCTTTACTTTAGAACATTGGAAGGAGGGTAAGACTAGAGCTCACAATCTTTCAGTAGATATGAAGGAAAATAAATGGATTACGTTTTGCTCCTCAGAGTGGCCCACCTTCCAGATGGGATGGCCTTCTGAGGGTTCTTATCTCACTGCCTCTTATTTTGGCCGTCAAAAGGCGCATTTTTGGCACTGGCTCAAAGAGCCATACCGACCAGGTCCCATATACCCACTCACTAAGAACAAACAGCCTTTTGTCTGGGGAGAAAAAGAGCAACGGGCTTTTGATGCCATTAAGATAGCCTTAATGTCAACCCCTGCCCTGGGTCTCCCAGATGTGACCAAGTCCTTCCATTTGTTTGTGGCAGAAAATAAGGGCATAGCAAAAGGGGTCCTGACCCAGAAGCTGGGACCATGGAAAAGGCCAGTAGCACATCTGTCCAAAAAGCTAGACCCAGTGGTGGTGGGGTGGCCCGCCTGCCTGAGGATTGTGGCTGCTGTTGTTGTACTGGTTAAAGAAGCAGACAAATTAACTGTGGGACAGGCCTTGGTAGTATCTGCTCCACAAGCTTTGGAGATCATGGTCCGCCAGCCGCCTGATCAGTGGCTCACCAATGTTCTTACGACATACTATCAGACTCTGTTGCTCAACTCTGACAGAATTACGTTTGCACCCTCTACGGGCCTGAACCCAGCCACTCTGCTCCCAGATCGCGACCTTGAGCCTCCTATTCATGACTGTCAGCAAGTGCTTGTGGAAGTACACGGCTGGCGTAGAGATCTGTCTGATCAGCCCTTGGCAGACGCAGAGGCCACTTGGTTCACTGATGGGAGTAACTTCCTGGAAGGAGGGAAGCAGAGAATGGGGGCTGCCATAGTAGATGGACAACAAGTCATGTGGGCCCAAGCTCTGCCTGAAGGGACCTCTGCCCAAAAGGCTGAGTTCATTGCTCTCACCAAGGCCCTCGAGATGGGGGAAGACAAGAAGATCAACATCTACACAGACAGCCGATATGACTTCGCCACAGCACATGTTCATGGTGCGATCTACCAACATCGAGGGCTGCTAACCTCCGGAGGAAGAGATTAAACACAAAACTGAGATTCTGGCCCTGTTAAAAGCCCTGCAGAAGCCAGCAAAAGTATCATACATTGTCCGGGCCACCAGAAGAGAGGCTCCCCTGTAGCCAGAGGAAATGATCTGGCAGACCGGGAGGCCAGAGCAGTGGCCTCAAGAGTCACCCCAGTGATGGTGGTCCAAGACCTGGGACTACCGTGACCCAAGCTCCGGTACTCTGCTGAAGATGTGGCAATCATCTCAAAAGATCCCAATAACCGCTTTGACTCCCTTTGATATCCTGTATGGGACCCCAGCTCCCCTAACTCTTCTGGGGGATGTTATTGAGCCAACTTGCCATAGTAATAATGATTTATATGCTAGGTTAAAAGGTCTACAAGTTGTGCAAAAAGAAGTGTGGTCCCAGTTGGCAGCTGCCTATGAACCCGGAACGACTGAGGCATCACATCGGTTCCAGGTTGGAGACTTAGTCTACGTGAGGCGACATCGTGCCCAGATGCTTGAGCCCCGGTGGAAAGGACCCTACTTAGTACTGCTGACCACTCCAATGGCTGTTAAAGTGGACAGAATCGCTGCCTGGATACATACCTCACATGTGAAGCCTGCCCCCTCAACAGAAACCAGAGTTCCAGAAGATCACCTTACCTGGAAGGCCTAGACTACAGAGAACCCTCTGAAACTGAAAATCACCAGGAAGCCTAAAGATGCGAGTGCCCCCCACCCCGTAATGTGTCTTAACATCCTCCCCTTATGTCCCTGGTCCCCACCAGCCACGTAACCTAACGTGGCAAGTAATAAATGGGGCAGGAGACACTATTTGGAGCTTATCCAAGGTCACCACTCCATCTACCTGGTGGCCTGACCTTTCCCTGACATCTGTAAATTGTCTATAGGAGCCCCTCCTGGCTGGGATCTAGGGGGGCATTCTGATACTCAGAAGGCACCTTCAACATCTCCTTCATATGTAGACAAGCATCAGAAATACCCATGGGGAGGTTGCTCTATCCGATCTGATAGAAGCAAGCTCCGAATGCTTCTATCCCTAACCCCTTCTATCCCTAACCCCTTCTATGTCTGTCCCGGGTTCCACCAGAGGTGGTCCCTCAATCCAAAGTGCGGAGGTAGGGCCCACTTCTTCTGTAAGAGCTGGGGTTGTGAGACTTCAGGTGAGGCCTACTGGAACCCCACCTCAAGCTGGGATTATATTTAAGTAAAAGCCAATTATACCCTAGAGCCCTACGTGCCTGGAGGAAAAGATGTAGCTGAGTGTGCTGACTGATGCCATCCGTTCCGTATTATCTTCATTGAACCAGGGAAGCGAGCTCTAGAATGGACAAAAGGATACACTAAGGGTCTTAGGCGTTACAAAGAAAGATATGATGAGGGATTGTTGTTCACTATCAAATTAATAATAGAGACCCCCTACACTCCTTTGGGCCCCAACAAAGTCTTGGCCCCAGTTAAAATGAACCCCAGACCATCACCATCGCCCCATTCGCATGGTACTGAGACCCTTTTGAAGAGAGTCACCAAAACTGCACCCTTCAACCTGCCTGAGCAATCTCACTTGACCCATCTAGTTCAAGAGGCTTTCAGAGTTATTAATAGCACTAACACTGAAGCCACTAAATCATGATGGCCCTGTTATGATGTGGCACACCCTTACTATGAAGGCATCGCATTTATAAAGGCAACCAACCACTCTGATGACACCACAACATGCCGATGGAGACAACAGAGTGCTAGGCTCACTTATCCACTATCACTGGGCAAGGACTATGTGTAGGAACAGTTCCCCCCGCCCCTCCACATAATCACCTACGTAATCAAACCATGTCTAATATTCGATCCACTGGCTACCTCTTACCTGCGCCAGATGGATGGTGGGCATGCACCACAGGGGTCACCCCCTGTGTTAACCCCCAGGTGCTCAATTATACCCAAGATTTTCGTGTGTTGGTACAGCTGGTACCTCGATTATTATACCACCCTTATGATGAGCTGTTATCCCATCGGGATGGCGGCCCCACTAGAACCAAGAGAGACTTGGGAATAACCCTTTCAGTTTTATTAGGAGTGGGGCAGGGAGCAGCGGGAGTTGCTACGGGGTCTTCTGCACTGGCTTTGCAGAGCCAGAGTTACCAGAGTCTGAGGGCCGCCATAGATGCTGATATTGTAGAGATGGAAAACTCCATTTCTAAGCTCCAAGAATCCCTGACTTCACTGAGGTGGTCCTCCAGAATAGGAGAGGCGTAGACCCCTGTTTCTCCATCAGGGAGGCCTGTGTGCAGCCCTAAAAGAAGAATGCTGCTTCTACATAGGCCATTCTGGAGTGGTAAAAGATTCGATGGCTAAAGTAAAGAGTGACTGGCTAAAAGAAAAAAAAAAGAAAGAGAACAGAGCCAAGGATGGTTTGAATCCTGGTTTAATTCTTCCCTGTGGCAGACTACCTTGATCTCTACCCTTCTGGGACCATTGCTAAACCTAGTGTTGCTTTTGACTTTTGGTACAACAGTATCAAGAGCTAGGACAAAATGACTTATAATTTCATGATTGAAATATTCACATGCAAAAGGGGAGGGATAAGATTTGTGATAGCTCAAAATAACCACAGTTGTAAAAAGTTAAGTAAATGTGTTCTTTTCCCAGAATTTGCCTCACTGCAAGGTGCCAAGAGATCGTCCTCTGATTGTATAAAAAAAAAAAAGCCCACACAATGTCTCCAGTCCTTAAGTTTATCCACCAAGAGATAGTTCTCTGATTGTATAGAAAAGCCCATGCAATGTCTCCGGTCCCTAAGTCTGCTCCTTAATGTCGCTAAAGGTTAACCAATGATAAACTGCTCCCTCAAAATGTATCAAAGGTGTGTGTTTTAGCTACTCCGGGTCACTTCTATCTCGATTTCATAACGACCCCAGCTGGATTAATAAACCTCTTGCTTTTTGCATCAATCTACATCTCTGCATCTCTGTGAGTGGGACATCCCTGACGTAAGGCTTTTCGGGTCTTATACTTCCTCTTACTCTCTTTCTTTCCATCTTTTGTGATGGTTCCTGAGCCTTTGTGGGAGAGGGGACAGAAACACACAAAGATATATATATATATTTATATAAAGATTTATATATATATATATAATCTTTATCTCTTTATATAGCCTTTGTGGTGGACTGAATACAAATGCCTCTCACACATGAATAGATCCATGTGTTTGACTGCTTGGCCCATAGGTGTACCCTTCCCCCAGCCTTGAGCAGGCTAAATTAGACCTTGTTTTGCCACACTTAGCAAACCTAGTTACCTAACCCACCTAGGGTGGAGTCTTCCGACCTAGTTGAAGTCTATTGTCCTGCCACAACTGCAGCTTCCTGCAAGAAGCCACTACCTGCTGAATAGCAGAGCTTGTTTTCCCCTCTATAAATTCAGACTTAAAAATTAAACATTGGGCCTTAATCAGAAACTTTTTCTTGGTCTCATTCCTCTCTTGTCCATCCTTCCCATCCATCCCCAGTTCTTCTTCCAGGTAAACCCACTTCTTTGTGACCGCTGGCAGCTACACATAAGGAATGGCACTACTGGAGGTAGTGTGTCACCGATTGGTGAGCTTTGAGGTTTTATATGCTCAATCTATGCCTAGTGAGGCACACAGTCTCCTTCTGTAAGATGTAGAACTCTCAGATCCTTCTCCAGCACAATGTCTGCCTGCACACTGCCATGACAATAATGGACTAAACTTCTGAAACTGTAAGTGAGCCCCAATTAAGTGTTGACCTTTATAAGTGTTACCTTGGTCATGTTGTCTCTTCAGAGCAGTAAAATCCTAACTAAGATAGCCTTGATAAGAACTTTACATTTAACATTTATATAGCAAGAATGTTCCTGGGCCAACAAAATGACTCAGAGGGTCAAAGGGCTTGTCAGGCAAGCTGACAACCTCAATTTCATCTCTGAATCCCAGAGTGGAAGGAAAGAATGGACTCCCAAGAATTGTCTTCTGACTTCAACATATGAGTATGGCATGTGCACATGAACACACATTGCTGCTGCTGCTGCTGCTGCTGCTGCTGCTGCTGCTGCTGATAAATACCTTTGTGTTTTTAAACTTATTTAATTTTTTTTCACAAAATCTATTTGATCATATCCTTTTCCCTCCTCCAATTCCTCCCAGATT